>NC_069503.1:308710148-308890148 GCF_027579735.1 Bombina bombina
TGTGCCCTTTCCACTGTGATATGTGGGTAGTTAGATGGAATTTTAAGAAGTTGGGGTAGTACTTCAGAGATAAAAGAGTTTAAGTCCTCATATTTCTTATCCTCTGGGACCCCTATTAGCCGAATGTTATTCCTACGGGCCCGGTTCTCGAGATCTTCGAGTTTAGCCTGTATTGTGGAAATAGAGAGATTAGTAGATTCTATGTTAGCGCTATGAATAGTGGTAAGATCCTCCACATCTGACACCCTTTGTTCAACTTCGTTAATTCTGTTGGCAAACTGTCTAACTTCTTGTGATAGCAGTGTAATATCTTGTCTGATCTCTAATTTGAGCGCATCAAAATTGGGAGTTAGGGCTTCCGTAATTTTAGTGACTAAGACTTGCATATCAAGTGTATCAGTCATAGGGAGTACAGCGGCAGATGTTACTTGTAAATCAGTTGGAGCATCTGAGGTGTTCTTCGCTCTCCTATCTCTTTGCCTTGCGGTCATGACTGGCGAGGGAGTCTTAGAGTGAGAGTGAAAAAATGTATCCATGTGCCAAAATCAAGAAAAAAAAAGAAGGGGGTACATTATTTATATTGGGGGAGAGGAACCTCCCAGTGCAAAGGGGAAAAAAAAGGGACAGGAAAAAGTGAGGTAGGGGGTGGAGGAATCTAAGTGTGGGGAGTAGTGCAGGGACAAGGGTTGTGCTAGTTATTAACCTGGTTGGCAGAAAGAAGGAAGAGAAAAGAACAAAGACAGCTGATAACCAGGAAGTGAATTAGGGCTCGCTCGCCGAGTCAGGCACAGCCTGACAGCAATGGTAGAATTTTAAAAAGAGGTTGCTCAACTGTACACAATAATTGCTCTGTAATATTACCTAGAGGCTAGTACCTGTTACTTGAAGGAATAAACTCAGACCCTGGGTGATTTAACTATAGCAGGGTGAAAATTGTAGAGTCAATCAATTTTATGTGGTATGTCCCTGACACTTATTTTTAAGGGGAGAGGTCAGAGGAATTAGATATATTGAACTGAATCAAGTTTGTTTATATAAGAACCTCCCTCACTTGTCTTGGCACCTTTCAACTAGATTGTCTCTACAAGGCTATGTTTAGAGCTCTGCTTAGTCTAGGCATGCCTTGTAGCGTGTAAAATAATTTTGTGCAGAATATTAACCTGAGTTCAATTTATAAGTAACTAAGTGTAATTAGAAAGGTATCTTTCACTGAAAAAAAAAAAAAGGAATTTATATAGCAGGTGATGCACTATAAGAATTCTTAATTTTAACTTAGTGATATTCTGTTATTAAGATAGCACCAAAACCTTATATCTCACATGACCACACATAATGTGTTAAAAAAATCAAATCAACAGCTCTGGTTGTTAGGTGAAAATGTAGTGCAGTATCTTTTTTTCCCTTCCTCCTTCAACTGGCCCAGAACAATGTAGTTTACTTTAGTATAGTGAAGTTTTTTAAATAGCTTGAGATGATGCTGATTTCTTTATATTACAACCTGAGTATTTGTCTAGGTGTGAACTTACTGAGCTTTGAGAAAAACAGAAATAGAGATTTCTACAGGGAGTACATATAGTGTAAGAATACTGATTGTGTCTCTAGACCTATCCTGCAATTAACTATTTATTCTGTAATACAAAAGATTACATTTTAGCTTTATAGTAATTTAAAGTTTACAGACACCAGAACCTTATATATCACATACCCACAAACAATATGCTGAAACAAAAATCAGAACAGTAAGCACTGGTTGCTAGGTGCAAATATAGTACAATTTGAATGTTTCTGATTATAAGCTTATTAAACCCAGCCAATTAATACACAGGAAAAAACATTGTAGCAATAGGTAGTTGCATTTCTGTAACTATATGCAAGATATTCTAAGCATTTAACAAGTATTGCCAACCAGCTATGTCTTCACAGTATATGCTGGCAAGTGAGAGAGCATATATATATATGTTTGTTATATTTTTTCTTTTCCCTCTTTATTTTCCAACAAACTTTTCCAATGGCAAAAAATAGATTTTTTATTTTTTTTATTTCTCCCAGAGTCTTTTGAAGTCTCTTTTGTTTAGTAACTGTCCTTAGACATAATGTACCCCACTCTCAATTCTAAAGTCCGTCTGCCCCCTCCGCAGTTATCCACTTCCCCCCTCAAAAAAATGCCAGGTGGTGAGACCCCTAAGCATGCCAAGGACGGTGGATTGAAATAAGAACTCACCCCTTCCGATGTTGTCTCACCGGCAGTCAGTTATCTTTCAGCCTCAGTAACCCGGTGAACAGCTCTGCCCGGGGAATGTTGTTCCTGTCGCTTCCTGTGTCGCCACACTACCAGGCTTCTGTAGTCACCTCCCCTCACGCATCATCAATGGGAGGGGAGAGAGTGGCGCCACTCCGACACCGTGACCAGCCAACGAAAACAGCCCCCTCACTGAGCCCCTGCTCCAGGGCCGGGGCCGGCTCCCTCCCACGCAGCACCGGTGGGGGAGGGAGAGGGGGAGAGAAGAAGCCTGTTATCAGTACTGCTGAAAGAACCACAGAATAGCAGCAAGTAAATTTGGGGTGACACGGAGAATTCAGATTCCGTCTGGCAGAATTGGTTTAACGTATTGAGGGGGGGGGGGATTTCCTAGGTAAAACGGCACAGTTCTTACGGAGCGGGCAGATTGGGTCCCAAACCGGAAAGAGAGGCCAAGATAGTGAGGCACAGATCTAATTTTTAGAATGCAGGCAAGAGGTAATTACTGCCAATAACAAGGGTCCAGGTAGCTGGGGTTTTGCAAGAGCCAGTGGGGTAACAGGCCACTGGTTAGGGTTCCGGATCAGATCTTCTTTTGACTGTCCTGGAGAAAATAGCCCCCTCACTCGGGGCACGGCGCGAGAGATCTACCGCCAACATCTATCAGACTGGAGCTGCAGCTTGAGCCACACCTGAGAGCTGCACCTGCATTGCACACCTGAGCAGCCACACCTGTGTAGCTCCACCTCCACCGGAACCTCCTCTCCAGGGCATGTCATTTTAAATAACTTTCCAATTTACTGTTATCAATTTTGTTTTGTTCTCTTAGTATTATTTGTTGAAAGCTAAACTCATGCTAATTTCTAAGCCCTTAAAGGCCTTCTCTTATCTGAATGCATTGACATTTTTTAACAACTAGAGGGTGTTAGTTAATGTGTGCCATATAGATAACATTGTGCTCATGCCCATGGAGTTACGTAGGAGTCAGCACTGATTGGCTAAAATGCAAGTCTGTAAAAAGAACTAAAATAAGGGAACAGTCTGCAGAGGCTTATATACAAGGTAATCACATAGCTAAACATTATATTAATTTTGTTGGTTAAGCAAAACTGGGAAATGGGTAATAAAGGGATTAACTATCTTTTTAAAGGGACAGTCTACACCAGAATTGTTATTGTTTTAAAAGAAAAATAACCCCTTTTTTACCCATTCCCCAGTGTGGCATAACCAACAGTTATATTTATATATTTTTTACCTCTGTGATTATCTTGAATCTATGCCTCTGCAAACTGCCCCTTTATTTCAGTTCTTTTGACAGACTTGCAGTTTAGCCAATCAGTGATGGCTCCCAGGTAACTTCACGTGCATGAGCACAGTGTTATCTATATGAAAAACATGAACTAACACCCTCTAGTGGTGAAAAACCTGTTAAAATGCATTCTTAAAGGGAGAGTACACTGTAAAATAGTTTTTCCATTAATGTATTTTCAATGACTTGTTATACCAGCTGCAGAGTATAAAATATTTGATAAATTGCATTTTCAGGTTTATTTGTGTATATGAAGTAGCTGGTTGTGTGCTTTTAAACCACAGCCTATTACAATTGGTTGAGCTTCAGCTAATATCAGATATCATTATGTTATAACTTTGTGTACACAGACTTGCTTCCTTATCTTATATTTGTCTGGAACACCAAAGCTTAATACATGAAGAGAACAATGGAAAATTATCATTTTATTACTTAACTATCCTGCACCCCCACTGGCAGTGTAACTTCTTCTGCTGGCTGTGTTTACTTAGGCTTGTCAATAGCATATACTCCAGTATCAAAACTTTCAGTATAGGTGGGGATACCACAGGCTAAATCAGCTGTTTCAAATGCTGAAATATGAGTAAAGGAGCTACTTGTAAACAATTTAATACACTCTAGCAGGTAAAATGGATCATTTGGAATAATGGGTGAACTGTCCCTTTAAGAGGTGGCCTTCAAGGTCTAATAAATTAGCATATGAACCTCCTAGGTTAAGCTTTCAACTAAGAATACCAAGAGAACAAAGAAAAAATGGGGATAAAAGTAAATTGGAAAATTGTTTAAAATTACATGCCCTATCTGAATCATGAAAGTTTTTTTTGGACTAGATTGTCCCTTTAAATTTAGCCCAGTGCCAATGGACATTTTTAGGAAATTTATAATTGTGTGTTCAATAGCCATAAAAATTGGCCCTTAAGGATTTTAAAATAGTGATCTGCTGCTCCCATGTCTTAGTTTCTGATAGCAGGACACCTTGTGGTTTGTCTACCATTTAGATGGTGATTTTATTTTTTATACTAGATTTGACTTCAAATACATTTGCACAAGACTGATTTTAATTTAATCTTGAACCTATGTATAATGTTTCTTTTAACACTTTTTTATACAGTGAATTGCTTTTTCATGCAACTATTTAAAGGTGGAATAAAAATAAGTTAAAAAAAATAATAATTTATGCTTACCTGATAAATTTCTTTCTTGACACGGTGAGTCCACGGAATCATCAATTACTGTTGGGAATATCACTCCTGGCCAGCAGGAGGAAGCAAAGAGCACCACAGCAAAGCTGTTAAGTATCACTTCCCTTTCCACAACCCCCAGTCATTTGACCGAAGGAAAAGGAGAGAAAGGAAGCAACACAAGGTGCAAAGGTGCCTGAGGTTTATATATAAAAAACTGTCTTTAAAAATAGGGAGGACTCACCGTGTCAAGAAAGAAAGAAATTTATCAGGTAAGCATAAATTGTGTTTTCTTTCTTAAAGGATTACTTTCTGTTATAATTTTTAAGCTAAACAACTAACATATTAAAGTTAATAAACATTAATTAAAACCTACTGACCTATATTTTCTCCAAAACGAAGTTTCATAACGTTCTAAAAGTTATATCTTTTATTCGCCGATGATGTCACGTTATCCTGCCCACTATTTTCAGCACTGCATGTTCAAAATACTTAAACCAATAACTTTGTGTTTAAAGCGCCATTTTGAAACCTAGGTATTGTAAACGGATTGGTACAGAGCAAAAGATACCCACGGAGTGGGTTTGGAAAACAATTAAATTTGCAGACAAGATTTCTAACATACGGTAGAGATATGTTAATGAAATGCTATTGATAAAAAGCGTATTTGGGGTAGATAGTTAGTAACAGGCATAGAAAATATTTACTTACAGTGGCCCTTTAAGACACAGTGAGTTCACGGAATCATCAATTACTGTTGGGAATCAATACCCAAGCAGGAGAGTAGCTAACCTAAACCAAAGGCACCACTGCTTGAAGAACCTCTCTCCCAAAAGAAGCCTCACCCGAGGCAAAAGTATCAAATTTATAGAATTTAGAAAAAGTGTGCAAAGAAGACCAAGTCGCAGTCTTATAGATCTGTTCTACAGAAGCCTCTTTCTTGAAGGCCCAAGAGGAAAACACCGCCCTGGTGGAACGAGCAGTAATTTCTCAGGAGGCTGCTGTCCAGCAGTCTCATAAGCCAAATGAATAATACTTCTCAACCAGAGAGAGATAAGTGGCAGTAGCTTTCTGACCCTTACGTTTACCAGAAAAACAAACAAACAATGCAGAAGACTGACGAAAATCCTTCGTAGCCGGCAGATAGAATTTAAGAGCCCGCACATCATCTAAGTTGTGCCACAAATGCTCTTTATGAGAAGGAGGATTAGGACAGAGAGAAGGAACACCAATGTCCTGATTAAAGTGAAGGTCAATTTTTATGTGAAAGTGCCCGGTTTTTAAAAAAAACTATTAAAAACAAGGGCACTTTTTTTTTTTTTATTATAAACAAGCTTTATTATCCAATAATAAACAGTGATACATAAGTTAGGTGCGTCAGGCATGACAGTTATTACAATCGTGGTTTCAAAGTTCAAAACTAGTCAATAATGACGATCCTACAATAGCTTGGTGTTTTGTCTAATATTAAAACAAGGGCACTTTCATTCATGAAAATTGACATTTCAGCCGTTTTTTTTAAATATACTTACCATTTCTTCTTGAAGCCGCTCCAGTGCTTCACTAGCCCGTCGCAAGCCTCTTCATAAATCAGCAATGACTATTCCGACATCCTCCAATCACGGCTTCCCCCCCAGGGTAATCATTGCCTGAGGCAATGCAGTGATTGGAGGAAGCCGGTTTCGTAATTGCTGGGTAAGTAAACCAGGAAGAAGCAGACGGGGCATCATTTTAGAACGGCGATCTGGCGTTTCAGAAGAACAAGGTAAGTATTTTTAAAATACGGTGCTATGTCAATTTTCATGACTGAAAGTGCCCCTGTTTTTAATAGTTTTTTTAAAAACCGGGCACTTTCACATGAAAATTGACCTTCACTTTAAATATTTCTGTCCGAAACAACTTTTGGAAGAAAACCAAACCTGGTACGGAGAACTGCCATATCTGCATGAAATAGAAGATATGGAGAATCACACTGCAAAGCGGAGAGTTCACAGACCCTCCGAGCAGAAGAAATAGCAACAAGAAACAAAACTTTCCAAGGTAACAATATCTACAGAATGCATAGGCTCAAATGGAGCCTGTTGTAACACTTTAAAAACCAAGTTGAGGTTCCAAGGTGGAGCAACTGATTTAAACACAGGCCTCATTCTGACCAGAGCCTGACAAAAGGATTGGACATCCGGCATGTCAGCCAGATGCCTATGCAACAGAATAGATAAAGCAGAAATCTGTCCTTTAAGGATACTGACAGATAACCCTTTCTCAAGGCCTTCCTGGAGAAAAGACAAAATCCTTGGGATTCGAACCCTACTCCAAGAATATCCTTTAGACTCACACCAATAAAGATATTTACTCCATATCTTATTGTAAATCTTTCTAGTGACAGGCTTACGAGCCTGAATCATGGTCTCAATGACCGACTCTGAAAACCCATGCTTAGCTAAAATTAAGTGTTCAATCTCCAAGCAGTCAGCTTCAGAGAAACGAGATTTGGATGAAAGGTAGAGACGACATTTCTACTAGATCTGCATACCAGATCCTGCGAGGCCACGCAGGAGCCATTAGAATCACTGATGCTCTCTCCTGCTTTATCCGAGCGTTGACTTGCGGAAGGAGAGCAAACGGGGGAGAGAGATATGCCAACCTGAAGTTCCAAGGAACTGCCAGAGCAT
This sequence comes from Bombina bombina, assembly GCF_027579735.1. Lineage (NCBI taxonomy): Eukaryota > Metazoa > Chordata > Amphibia > Anura > Bombinatoridae > Bombina > Bombina bombina. Next base: position 308,717,550 of record NC_069503.1, read on the forward strand.
CTATCAGAAAAGGCTAAGGATCCCTCAACCTCAAACCGTATTTTGGGAGCTTGGTGTTCTGACGAATCCAATTCTGGTAATCCCCATTTGGTTGTTAACCTGGAAAACACTTCTGGATGGAGCTCCCACTCCCTGGGATGGAAGTCTGTCTGCTCAAGACATGTGGATGGCAGATAGACAGCAATTGTGAGTCTCCGCCCACTGGATAATCTGTGACACCTCTTTCATGGCTAAGGAACTGCGAGTTCCTCCTTGGTCGTTGATATATGCCACTGAGGTTATGTTGTCTGTCTGGAACTTGATGAACCAAGCTAGGGCCAGTTGAGGCCAAGCCATCAAGGCATTGAAGATCGCTTTTAACTCCAGAATATTTATAGGGAGAGCCGATTCCTCCTGAGACCAAAGTCTCTGAGCCTTCAACAAGTCCCAGACTGCTCCCCACCCAGCAAGCTGGCATCCTTGGTCACAATCACCCAAGAGGGCTCCTTGGACAGCTACCACGGTAGGGAGTCCCTTGAAGATTGAGCCAGAACTATTTTCTGAGATAGATCTGTATAATCCCCGTTCCACTGAGCAAGCATGCATAGCTGCAGAGGTCTCAAACGGAACAGAGCAAATGGAACTATGTCCATGGAAACCACCATAAACCCGATTACCTCCATGCATTGGGCCACTGATGGATGAGCCGTTGACTGCAGCAACAGACAGGCAGACCGAATCTTGGCTCTTCTAACCTCCGTCAGAAAAATTCTCATTATTAGAGAATCTATGATGGTTCCTAGAAAGATCACCCTCGTAGCTGGAACAAGAGAACTATTTTCCTAATTTACCTTTCAACCGTGGGAACGAAGAAACGCCAACAAGGTCCTTGTGTGAGATTCTGCCAGTTGTAGGGATGGCACCTGAACCAGAATATCATCCAGATAAGGCGCCACTGCAATTCCCCAGGCCCGAATAACTCCCAATAGAGCTCCCAGAACCTTTGAGAATGCTCTGGGTGCTGTGGCAAGGCGAATAGAACAAGTGGGAGGGTGGTGTGAGAGCTACCTAAATTGGTTAGAAGCTAACCATCCCTAGTGGATCACTAATTCCTCAAAAAAGTAATCCTAGTGATAGAAATAAAACAAGAGGTGCAGGAAAGAAGGCGCTCTGTGGTGGGAGCTAACCAAAAAAATAATAATAAACCTTATGGAGTGAAAAATATAAATATAAGGAAATAATGCGCAAAAAAAGACGTACAATTCGATATGACAAAATATATATATATATATATATATATATATATATATATAAATGATATATATTAATTTATCTAAAATAATAACTAAAAGAAAAGTGATGCCGGCATCTACATAATAAAAGAATTAAATATTCTAAAAACAAATATTCATAGATAGTGGTAGTAACAATTTATTGTGATGTGATAACATACACATATGATGATTGAAACAAGTTGGTTAAGCAATAATTTAAACAACAAAAAAACATCAAATAGATCACTGAGGAGTACTAAAAGCTCACTATAGGAAATAATAATTCCTTTTGAGTAGAAGGCAATTAGCGAAAAGAGGTATCAGGATAGACCAGAATATATGATATATCTGTATAAATCTTTAGCTGTGCACAGCTTTGGGTGACTGTAGGAATAAAACACTCACTGTTCGTGATAATATTGCGAATGTCCAGGTTCCGTAGTGAGCCCCGAGGGGTATGATGACATCGGACCACGTGACCTAATCGGCTTGTTGTTACTGGTTTCTTGTTGATGATGACTCCTTGTCGGATGAAAACAAAGTATCTCCGTAGTTAAGGATCCAGTACAGCTGTAGAGCAACTGTGTTTGCTCAATTTTAACACAGTTTAATCCAGTATGGGTCCTTTGTATGTAGCTGGATATAGAGCTGGATTTTAAGCAAAACAGGTATTATACATATGGTTTGTGCATGTATATGGAAAAAACAAACAATAAACCTGATAAGTGCTATGTAATGGCAATACAAGTATAATACAGGAATTATTCATCTGTCCATATTCCAAAATTTGGAAATGGAGATGAACCATTAAAAACGAGTATAGTTCCCAAGAGGATATATATAGAACAGAGAACAGTAAGCAAATTTCTACGCATTTCGGTAGACTTAAGTACCTTTATCAAGATGCTTACTAATACTAACACACCCCCTTATATAGGGAACAGTATGTGTAGCGGACATTGTGATAGGTCAGAATGTGTCTGTCCAATAGGACTAGAGTGGGAGTGTATTATTTATTTCCACCTGTGTAAAAGAGACGGCAAACATAATTGCACATAATTTTGTAATATTATTAAATCTATTAATAGATAGATACATATTTATACTTTAAACTCATTAGGTTCTATATAAATAAGTATAAAGAATATATATATATATATATATATATATATATAATATTGTGTTCTACGAGATTAGTAAATGTTACATGGAACTAGTGTGAAGATTGTTAATAAACATAGATAAATAAATAATGTGTGCGTGTAGGATTAGTTGTATAACTCAGAAAGAACAAAAACTGTCTGCACATTTTTCATTTACTAACAACACTACTGATTACCACTAGAGAATCTCCTCCAAAATACAGGAGTCAGACATAAAATTCATATACAATTTTGTCATATCAAATAGATACGGAAAAAACGATATATTAAATATGTCCATGGTTAAAAAATAAATATATAATAATAAATAATAAGCAGATATATCTTTAAGTATAAGGATAAAGTATATAATATAGAAAAAAATATAGACAAAATAGGAACAAAATGTGTTATGAAAATGGGTCAAAGTTATGTATTAAAATATATATATGTGCCATTATAACTGTTTTAGATTAAAGTGTTTAGATCAAAAAAGCTGTTAAGTCCTTGTGGATATAAGGCTCTGAAACGGAAGATAAGTTCTGCTTCTTTTTTGAGTAGTATTGTCTCTATATTTCCTCCCCTTATACTAGGGTGAATTTTTAAAATGCCCCAGATATTGAAACACTTTATATCACCTAGATGTATATCTGTAAAATGTTGATATAGTGCAGCCTTATTGGTTTTGTGTTCTATATTCCAGATGTGTTCTCTGATCCTGTCTCTCAGAAGACTGCCCGTTTTTCCTATATATAATAAATCACAGGAACATTTAATACAATATACAACATTAGAATCACTACACTTAATGATTTATTGTATTGTAAAGGTGTTTTGTTTATTGGTGGATACTATTTCCTTTATCTTACTACTTGATTTACATGACTTACAGGTATGGCACGGGAATAAAACTGTTAGCTTTTTGTTTTCCAAGTCAATATCAATTAAACTACTCTTTGAGTTTTTAAACTCACTAAGGGACAGATACCTTTTTAAGTTTTTTTGCTCTTTTAAAAATAAGATCTGGATGTTTCTTGACTCTTTTTTCCAAGATGGGATCTTGTTGGATATAGTGCCAATGTTTATTTAGAATTTTTTTATTTCTTTATGTTAGGAACCGTATTCTGTGATAAATGGAACTGTAACAGAATCATCTTCAAATATAGAGTTAGTGTTAAAGGATTTATTAAAATTTCTTATTTTATTAGGTATGTCTTTATTAAGTAGGGTTTTTCTATCAATAGTTCTTATTGCATCTTTAGTTTCCAACACTTTTTTCAAATTATAGCCCTTCTCTTTAAACCGATTGACCAATACGTCTGACTGAATATCATAGGATTCAATAACAGTACAATTTTTTCTCACCCTCAAAAATTGACTTTTGGGAATATTGGATTTCCATCTGTTTAGATGAAAACTGTTATAGTGAATAAAATTATTTGAGTCAATCGGTTTAAAGTAGGTTCTTGTTTTTTGGTTGATTGTTATCAATTTCTATTTCTATATCTAAAAAATGTATTAGTCTAGTGCTCATTTCGTGTGTGAAGGTTAATCCTAAATTATTCATATTCAAATCCTCAAGAAAAAATGTTAAAATTTCTGGATCTCCCTTCCAGATCAGGAAGACATCATCTATATAGCGTTTATAGAGCACACGGTTTGCTCCCCATTGATCTCCAGTGAAATTCTCTTAAAAAAAAACCCCATAAAGAGATTAGCATAACTGGGAGCGAACCTTATGCCCATTGTTGTCCCCCTGATCTGGAGAAAAAAATTGTTATTAAATAAGAAGCTGTTGTTTTTTTTGAATGAATTCAATGCTATCCAATAGAAACTTATTTTGTTTGTCCATTAGTGATTTGTCCTTATTTAGAAAGTGTGTAATGGCTTTTATGCATAATGTGTGATTTATATTCGTGTATAGAGAATTTACGTTGCATGTAACCATAATATAGTTTTCTTTCTATTCAATTTGATTAATAAGATTAAGGAAGTGTGTTGAGTCTTTAAGATATGCTGGTAACTCACTGACATAAGTTTGGAGATAATAATCAACATATTGAGATAAGTTTGATGTGATTCAATCCCTGATATGATGGGGCAACCTGGGGGACAACTAAGATGCTTATGGATTTTCGGTAAAAAATAAAAAGTTGGAATGCGAGGATGGTTTATTTGAAGGAAATTATATTCTGAATCTGTAAGTATACCTATTGTTTTTGCCTTATAAAGTATTTCATTGATTTTTTTCATTTGGCCCATTGTTGGATTATTTTTAAGTTTAGTGTATGTAGTTTTGTCATTTAGTAGCCTATATGACTGATATAATATTGTGTATCCATGATGACGATCCCGCCACCTTTGTCAGCTGGTTTGAACGTAAATTCTTTATTTTCCTGTATGGATTTTAGTACTTTCCGCTCTTTTGGTTTTAGATTATTATTTCTTTTTTGAGGGTTTTCTAATTTTTCTAGATCTTCCTTAATTTTCATTTAAAAGTCTTGATAAACTCTCCTTTTTCATGAGTTGGATAAAAAGCGGATTTTGTTTTAAAATTGGAGTGTGTAAAATTACTAGGCTTTGGTTCTGGTCTTGTAAGGGGAGTTTTAAAAAAAAATAACGTTTTAGTGTGAGTTTACGTACATATTGATTGATATTTATTAGCGTTTCAAATTTATTAAGTTTGCATGTAGGTGCAAAAGTCAGGCCTTTTTTCAGGACGCCATTTTCTTCATCATTTAGTTTATATTTACTAATATTAAATATTCCTAAATGTTCATCTTTTTTGTTATCAGTGTGTTTGTTCACTTTAGTTTCATCTATTATCTTAATCTTTTTTGTGGTTTTTCTCCCACTATACTAATACATTTTTTAGATATAGAAATAGAAATTGATAACAATCAACCAAAAAACAAGAACCTACTTTAAACCTATTGACTTATAATTATTCATTATAACAGTTGTCATCTAAACAGATGGAAATCCAATATTCCTAAAAGTCAAGTTTTGAGGGTGAGAAAAAATTGTACTGATATTGAATGCTATGATATTCAGTCAGACGTGTTGGTCAATCGGTTTAAAGAGAAGGGCTATAATTTGAAAAAAGTTTTGGAAACTAAAGATGCAATAAGAACTATTGATAGAAAAACCCTACTTAATAAAGACATACCTAATAAAATAAGAAATTTAAATAAATCCTTTAACACTAACTCTATATTTGAAGATGATTATGTTACAGTTCCATTTATCACAGAATACAGTTCCCAACATAAAGAAATAAAAAAATTCTAAATAAACAATGGCACTATATCCAACAAGATCCCATCTTGGGAAAAAAAGTAAAAAATCCAGATCTTATTGTTAAAAGAGCAAAATACATAAAAATATCTGTCCGCTACTGAGTTTAAAAACTCAAAGAGTAGTTTAATTGATATTGACTTGAAAAACAAAAAGCTAACAGTTTTATTCCCGTGCCATACCTGTAAGTCATGTAAATCAAGTAGTAAGATAAAGGAAATAGTATCCACCAATAAACAAAACACCTTTACAATAAAATAAATCATTAAGTGTAGTGATTCTAATGTTGTATATTGTATTAAATGTTCCTGTGATTTATTATATATAGGACAAACGAGCCGTCTTCTGAGAGACAGGATTAGAGAACACATCTGGAATATAGAACACAAAACCAATAAGACTGCACTATATCAACATTTTACAGATATACATCTAGGTGATATAAAATATTTTAATTTCTGGGGCATTCTAAAAATTCACCCTAGTATAAGGGGAGGAAATATAGAGAAAATACTACTCAAAAAAGAAGCAGAACTTATCATCCGTTTCAGAACCTTATATCTACAAGGACTTAAAGGGCCATAATACCCAAATGTTGAAACACTTGAAAGTGATGCAGTATAGCTGTAAAAAGCTGACTACAAAATATCACCTGACCATCTCTATGTAAAAAAGAAAGATATTTTACATCAAAAGTTCCTCAGTAGCCACATCCCATTGTAAAGGAATCCTAAGCAACAAATCAGTATGCCTGTCCCGGGACAGCTAAGGGGTTGAGCCTTGTGCACTCTCATCTTATTTCCCTATTCAGTTTAAATGAAGTTTACTATGAAATCTCATGAGAGTTAAGTGAAATCTCATTAGATCAAAGCAAAAGAGTTTATGACCTCAGCACTGCTGATGCTGATTGGCTGCAGTTCATTTCTTCATTTTTTTTTAACCTGCAGCTGAGCAGCAGCTGAGTATAACTTTTTACACAGAACTTACTCTGCTCAGCTGAGGTAAAATATCTTCCTTTTTAACATAGAGATGCTCAGGTGATATTTTCCTGTCAGCTTTTTACAGTTATACTGCATCAGTTTCAAGTAATTTAGCATATAAGTATTATGTCCCTTTAACAGCTCTTTTGATCTAAACACTTTAATCTAACACAGTTATAATGGCACATATACAGGTGAAACTCGAAAAATTAGAATATCGTGCAAAAGTTCATTTATTTCACTAATGCAACTTAAAAGGTGAAACTAATATATGAGATAGACTCATTACATGCAAAGCAAGATAGTTCAAGTCGTGATTTGTCATAATTGTGATGATTATGGCTTACAGCTCATGAAAACCCCAAATCCACAATCTCAGAAAATTAGAATATTGTGAAAAGGTGCAATATTCTAGGCTCAAAGTGTCCCACTCTAATCAGCTAATTAAGCCATAACACCTGCAAAGGGTTCCTGAGCCTTTAAATGGTCTCTCAGTCTGGTTCAGTAGGAATCACAATCATGGGAAAGACTGCTGACCTGACAGTTGTGCAGAAAACCATCATTGACACCCTCCATAAGGAGGGAAAGCCTCAAAAGGTAATTGCAAAAGAAGTTGGATGTTCCCAAAGTGCTGTATCAAAGCACATTAATAGAAAGTTATGTGGAAGGGAAAATTGTGGAAGAAAAAGGTGCACAAGCAGCAGGGATGACCGCAGCCTGGAGAGGATTGTCAGGAAAAAGGCTATTGAAAAGTGTTGGGGACTTTCACAAGAGCCACCACACACAGACGGATCCTGGACATGGGCTTCAAATGTTGTATTGCTCTTGTCAAGTCACTCCTGAACAACAAACGTCAGAAGCGTCTTACCTGGGCTAAAGAAAAACAGACCTGGTCTGTTGCTCTTTTCTGATGAGAGCAAATTTTGCATCTCATTTGGAAACCAAAGACCCAGAGTATGGAGGAAGAATGGAGAGGCACACACTGCAAGATGCTTGAATTCCAGTGTGAAGTTTCCACAGTCTGTGTTGATTTGGGGAGCCATGTCATCTGCTGGTGTTGGTCCACTGTGCTTCATTAAATCCAGGGTCAATGCAGCCGTCTACCAGGAGATTTTGGAGCACTTCATGCTTCCTTCCGCAGACGAGCTCTATGGGGATGCTGACTTCATTTTCCAGCAGGACTTGGCACCTGACCACACTGCCAAAAGCACCAAAACCTGGTTCAATGACCGTGGGATTACTGTGCTTGATTGGCCAGCAAACTCGCCTGACCTAAACCCCATAAAGAATCTATGGGGCATTGCCAAGAGAAAGATGATAGACATGAGACCGAACAATACAGAAGAGCTGAAGGCCGCTATTGAAGCATCCTGGTCTTCCATAACACCTAAACAGTGCCACAGGCTGATAGCTTCCATGCCACGCCGCATTGAGGCAGTAATTGCTGCAAAAGGGGCCCATACCAAGTACTGAGTACATACAGTATGCATGCTTATACTTTTCAGAGGTCCGATATTGTTCTATGTACAATCCTTGTTTTATTGATGCATGTAATATTCTAATTTTCTGAGATTGTGGATTTGGGGTTTTCATGAGCTGTAGCCATAATCATCACAATTATGACAAATCACGGCTTGAACTATCTTGCTTTGCATGTAATGAGTTTATCTCATATATTAGTTTCACCTTTTAAGTTGCATTAGTGAAATAAATGAACTTTTGCACGATAGTCTAATTTTTCGTGTTTCACCTGAATATATTTTAATACGTAACTTTGACCCATTTTCATAACACATTTTGTTCCTATTTTGTCTATATTTATATTTTTTCTATATTATATACCTTATCCTTAAAGATATATCTGCATATTATTATTATATATTTATTTTTTAACCATGGACATATTTAATATATCGTTTTTTCCGTATCTATTTGATATGACAAAATTGTATATTATTATTTATTTGTAAAGCGCCGACAGATTCCGCAGCGCTGTCCATGGGTACAAGGATAACAGTACAATGGAGAAACAATACGATAAAAGACAAAAATTTTACAGACATATAAAGGGGGAATTGAGAGCCCTATTCCCGTGGGAGCTTATATGAACGTATATGAATTTTATGTCTGACTCCTGTATTTTGGAGGAGATTCTCTAGTGGTAATCAGTAGTGTTGTTAGTAAATGAACAATGTGCAGACAGTTTTTGTTATTTCTGAGTTATACAACTAATCCTACAAGCACACATTATTTATCTATGTTTGCTAACAATCTTCACACTAGTTCCATGTAACATTTACTAATCTCGTAGAACGCAACATATTATATATATATATATATATAAATATATTCTTTATACTTATTTATATAGGACCTAACGAGTTTAAAGTATAAATATGTATCTATCTATTAATAGATTTAATAATATTACAAAATTATGTTTGCTGTCTCTTTTACACAGGTGGAAATAAATAATACACTCCTACTCTAGTCCTATTTTACAGACACATTCTGACCTATCACAATGTCCGCTACACATACTGTTCCCTATATAAGGGTGTGTGTGTTAGTATTAGTAAGCATCTTGATAAAGGTAGTTAAGTCTACCGAAACGCGTAGAAATTTGCTTTCTGTTCTCTATATACCCACTTGGGAACTATACTCGTTTTTACAGGTTCATCTCCATTTCAAAATTTTGGAATATGAACATATGAATAATTCCTGTATTATACTTGTATTCCCATTACATTTCTTATCAGGTTCATTGTTTGTTTTTTCCATATACATGAACAAACCATATGTATAATACCTGTTGTTCCTGACATCCAGCTCTATATCCAGCTACAAAGGACCCATATACAGGATTAAACTGTGTTAAAATTGAACAAACACAGTTGCTCTACAGCTGTACCAGATCCTTTACTACGGAGATACTTTGTTTTCATCCAACAAGGAGTCATCATCGTCAAGAGACCAGTAACAACAAGCCGATTAGGTCACGTGGTCCGACGTCATCATACCCCTCGGGGCTCACTACGGAACCTGGACATTCGCTATATTATCATGAACAGTGATTTTTTTTTATTATTCCTACGGTCATCCAAAGCTGTGAACAGCCAAAGATTTATACAGATATAACATATATTCTGGTCTATCCTGATACCTCTTCTCGCTAATTGCCTTCTACTCAAAAGGAATTATTTCCTATAGCGAGCTTTTAGCACTCCTCAGTGATCTATTTGATGTTTGTTTGTTTAAATTATTTCTTAACCAACTTGTTTCAATCATCATATGTGTATGTTATCACATCACAATAAATTGTTACTACCACTATCCATAAATATTGGTTTTTAGAATATTTTCTTCTTTCATTATGTAGATGCCGACATTACTTTTCTTATAAATTGTTTTTAGTTATTATTTTAGATAAATTAATATATAATTTTGATATATATTGTCATATCGAATTGTACGTCCTTTTTTTGCCCATTATTTCACAGGAATTTCCTTATATATATATATTTTTCACTCCATAAGGTTTATTATTTTTTTTTTTTTGGTTAGCTCTCATCACGGAGCGCTTTCTGTCCCACACCTCTTGTTTTATTGCTGTGGCAAGGCCAAACGGAAGCGCTACAACTTGAAAGTGTTTGTCTAGATATGCAAACCTCAGATAATTGTGATGGTCCTTGTGAATGGGTACGTGGAGGTACGCATCCTTTAGGTCTATTGTTGTCATGAAGTGACCTTCTTGAATCAGAGGCAGAATGGAACGGATAGACTCCATTTTGAAGGACAAGACCATGAGGAATTTATTTAGTAACTTTAGATCTAGAATGGGTCTGAAAGTTCCCTCTTTTTTCGGAACTACAAACAGGTTGGAGTAAAACCCAAGGCCCTGTTCCTGCCTTGGAACAGGGACTATCACCCCCAATAGGGAAAGATGCTGTACACATTTCAAGAACACCTCTTTTTAGCTGGTCTACAGATAATCTTGAGAGGTGGAACCTGCCCCTGGAATGAAAAGTTTTGAACTCTAATTTGTACCCAAGGGAAACTATGTTCACTGCCCACGGGTCTGGAACATCTCGTTCCCAAGCCTGTGTGAACTGAGAGAGTCTGCCCCCTACTTGATCCGATCCCGGATCGGGGGCAAACCCTTGATGCTGACTTGGATTCAGTGGCGGGTTTCTTTGATTTCTTCCCCTTATTCCATGACTGACCTGGCTTCCAGGAGGGTTTGGATTGCTCCTGCTTGGTAGAGGCAGAGGAAGACTTACTTCTGAAGTTACGAAAAAAAGGAAATTTATGCTTACCTGAATTTGTTTCTTTTACGATACGATGAGTCCACGGATTTCATCCTTACTTATGGGATATCGCCTCCTGGTCAGCAGGAGGAGGCAGAGAGCACCACAGCAGAGCTGTATATATAGCTCCTCCCTTCCCTCCCACTCCAGTCATTCGACCAAAGTTAGGAAGAGAAAGGAAAAGCCAAGGTCCAGAGGTGACTGAAGTTTAACAAAAATAAAAGACCTGTCATACAAAAACAGGGTGGGCCATGGACTCATCGTATCGTAACAGAAACAAATTTATCAGGTAAGCATAAATTTCCTTTTCTTTTACAAGATACGATGAGTCCACGGATTTCATCCTTACTTATGGGATACAATACCAAAGCTATAGGACACGGATGAAAGGGTAGGGACAAGACAGGGAACCTAAATGGAAGGAACCACTGCTTGAAGAGCCTCCCAAAAACAGCCTCTGACAAGGCAAAAGTATCAAATTTGTAAAATTTAGAAAAAGTGTGAAGAGAAGACCAAGTTGCAGCTTTGCAAATCTGTTCAACAGAAGCATTATTTTTGAATGCCCATGAGGAAGCCACAGCCCTAGTGGAATGAGCCATAATTCGATCAGGAGGCTGCTGTCCAGCAGTATCATATGCAAAATGGAAGATACTCTTCAGCCAAAGAGAAAGAGAGGTAGCCGTAGCTTTCTGACCCCTACGCTTCCCAGAAAAACACAACAAACAGGGAAGATGATTGACGAAAATCTGTAGTGGCCTGTAAGTAAAACTTCAAGGCACGGACCACGTCCAAATTATGTAACAGCCGCTCCTTCTTAGAAGGAGGATTAGGACAAGGAAGGAACAACAATTTCCTGATTAATATTTTTATTTGAAACAACCTTAGGAAGAAAACCAGGTTTTGTATGTAAGACCACCTTATCGGAATGAAAACTAAGATAAGGAGAATCACATGGTAATGCCGAAAGCTCAGAAACTCAGCGAGCAGAAGAAATAGCAACCAAAAATAAAACTTTCCAAGATAATAACTTAATATCTATGGAATGCATAGGTTCAAAAGGAAACCCTTGAAGAACATAAAGAACTAAATTCAAACTCCAAGGAGGAGCAATTGGTCTAAACACAGGCCTGATTCTAGTCAGAGCCTGACAAAAAGATTGAACATCTGCCAGACGCTTGTATAGCAAAATAGACAAAGCAGAAATCTGTCCCTTTAAGGAACTTGTTGGCAACCCATTCTCCAATCCTTCTTGGAGAAAAGACAAAATCCTGGGAATCCTAACCCTAGTCCACGAGTAGCCCTTGGATTCGCACCAATAAAGATATTTACGCCATATCTTATGGTAAATCTTTCTAGGAACAGGCTTACGTGTCTGAATCAAGGTATCAATGACCGAATCAGAAAACACCTCGCTTAGATAAAAAGCGTTCAATCTCCAAGCAGTTAGCTGCAGAGAAACTAGATTCGGGTGATGGAAGGGTCCCTGAATGAGAAGGTCTTTCCTCAGTGGAAGCTTCCATGGTGGCTGAGATGACATGTCCACCAGATCGGCATACCAAATCCTGCGAGGCCACGCAGGAGCGATGAGGATCACTGATGCCCTCTCCGGTTTGACTCGAGCAATCACCCTGGGAAGGAGAGCAAATGGAGGGAACACATAAGCTAGGCTGAAATACCAAGGCACTGCCAAGGCATCTATCAGCTCGGCCTGGGGATCCCTGGACCCGTATCTCGGAAGCTTGGCATTCTGACGAGATGCCATAAGATCCAAGTCCGGCCTGCCCCATCTGAGAATCAGGTTCCCGGATGGAAAGTCTGTCTGCTCAGAAAATCTGCTTCACAGTTTTCTACACCTGGGATGTGGATCTCCGACAGATAACAAGAGTGAGCCTCCACCCTCTGAATTATCTTGGCTACTTCTGTCATCGCTAAGGAACTGCTTGTTCCTCCCTGATGATTGATGTAAGCTACAGTCGTAATGGTGTCCAACTGGAATCTGATGAATTTGGCCGAAGCCAACTGAGGCCAAGCCTGAAGCGCATTGAATATAGCTCTCAACTCTAGGATATTGATGGGAAGTAGAGACTCTGATCGAGTCCATACACCCTGAGCCTTCAGGGAGTTCCAGACTGCTCCCCATCCTATCAGACTGGAGTCCGTTGTCACTATCACCCATGAGGGTCTGCGGAAGCATGTCCCCTGGGACAGATGATCCAGCGACAACCACCATAGAAGAGAGTCCCTTGTCTCCTGATCTAGATCTATTTGAGGAGACAAATTTGCATAATCGCCATTCCACTGTCTGAGCATGCTCAGTTGCAGAGGTCTGAGATGAAAACGAGCAAACGGAATGATGTCTATTGCCACTACCATCAATCCAATTGCCTCCATGCACTGAGCCACTGACGGCCGAGGATTGAACTGAAGGGTTCGGCATGTATTCAGAATCTGTAACTTTCTGACTTGCGTCAAAAAGATCTTTATGGATAGAAAGTCGACTAGAGTTCCCAAGAAAGGAACCCTTGTCTGTGGAACTAACAAACTCTTTTCTAGAGTCACTTTCCACCCGTGAGTCCTTAGAAAGGACAAAACAATGTCGGTATGAGACTTTGTTAGCTGATAAGATGACGCCTGGATCAGAATATCGTCCAGATAAGGCGCCACTCCCGCGGCCTGAGGACCGCCAGCAGAGACCCCAGAACCCTTGTGAAAATTCTGGGCGCTGTGGCCAGACCGAAAGGTAGAGCCACGAACTGAAAATGTCTGTCCAGAAAGACAAACCTCAGAAACTTATGATGATCTCTTTGGATAGGAACATGAAGATATGCATCCCTTAAACCCACGGTAGTCATAATTTGACCCTCCTGGAACAATGGAAAAAAGGTACGAATAGTTTCCATCTTGAAAGATGGAACTCTGAGAAACTTGTTTAGACTCATGAGATCTAAGATAGGACTGAATAAAACTCCTGTCCCAGTTCCTGAATTGGAACGGGACAAATTACTCCCAAGAAGGATAGGTCTCTTACACAGTATAAGAACGCCTCTCTCTGTATCTGGACTACAGACAATCGAGAAAGAAGAAACCTTCCTCTAGGGGAAGAATTTCCGAATTCCAGATTGTATCCCTGAGACACATCTAATTCCCAGGGATCCGGAACATCTCTCATCCAAGTCCAGATGAAGAAGACAGTCTGCCCCCTACTAGATCCGGTCCCGGATCGGGGGCCAACCGTCATGCTGACTTGGGAACAGCAGCGGGTCTCTTGGATTGTTTACCCTTGTGCCAACACTGGTTAGGTCTCCAGGTAGATTTGGCTTGCGAATAGATATCTTCCAGTTTAGAAGAAGAGGAAGGGGTGGTTCCCTTAAAATTCGAAAGGCAGCAAAATTTAGTGATCTGCAGAAAAGTCGAATTTAGCAAACTCATAAGTTGTAATCATATCCTGGATTTATCCATAGGACTTTCTAACTGAAAAAGTACAGCAGTCAAATTGCCGTCGCTCTAGTGACGGTGACACAGCTGAAAGTGGTTGGAAGCCCTGGAGTACGACTCTTTCTGAATCATTGAAAGAAACAACTACCCTCTTAGGAAGTAGTAAGTCTCGTAGCTCAGCTAAATACATTCCAACCCCAGGAATGACTATCCAGCCTCCTTAGCTGAGAAGGGTATATCTCATGAAAAATAGCATACTAGAAAAAAGATGGAGCCCTCCACTTGTTAATAAAACACAGGATACATGAGGGACAGGAGAAAATGACACTGCAGTAGCATGTGGGATTGAACATGCAAACACTCCAGTTTGCAAGTCCCCAAATTAGACCACAAAAGTACACCATGTGGTCCCTAATATGTTGTGGGCACTGTAGGAATGTGGTAAAATGACCATCGTCCACATACTCCCCAATAGTAATATCTTTAAGAGGAGAGGGTCTTAGAAAAAGTGGAAAACACCTTTTTTCCTTTTTTTTTTTTTAAATAAACTTCTTATTTCTGTTGTGCAGAAAACAATCCAATTAAAGAGTTAACATTGCTGTTAATACACATAATACACATTGCTAAAAACATGAAACAAGCGATGTCATGTGCCACAATTCCATATAAAATCTGAAAGGAACCGCAGAGCACTGCATGCGGCCATAAAAATCCTAGACCCACAATAGTGAAAAAAAAAGTGGTGAAAGGATGCCGCAGAGCACTGCATGTGGGCCATAACAATATGTGGGACACTACAGGAGAATTGCGGCTAAAATGACCATAGTCAAGACAAACAGCACAGCCTTATAAGGATAGATTGTAACTTTATTGTTATAAACAGTTTTCACATAACATTGTCTCTTTAAGGGCAAAGGAAACTCGTCCTTATGTACTTATGTGTCACTATATGGAAATACTGAATAGCCATACCGTACTCTTAAATAACAAATCTTCGTTTATGACTGTCTCTTTAAATCAGAAACAATGCGACAGCACACACTACAGAGTTAACCTCAGAAAAGCTTACAGAGGTACTCTAATACTCATTCTTAAACCAAATCCGGAGCATAATGGCAACGCTATCCGGACAAACAAAGGGGAAGAGCTGCATCCGTTAAAGAAAACAGGAAACAAGGGCAGCCAAAGACGGCTCCAAGTTCCGCCTCCCATATGTAAACACAGCCAGCATATAGCCCTTACTACTGCGCCGCTGAGAAAAAGAGGCCAGAGATAAGCCCGCCCTTCGTGGGCGTAATGTACACACTCTCCCAGTCGCCATATTTACATTAGATGCGACTAACGGGAGGTAACGGACCCCTTACAGTAAAAATGTAAAACTGGTCATGCTCCTAAATAAACTAACAAGGTATAACAAGGAGCCGTAAGCTACATCATAAAAGACACCTCATTCAGATTAACCCTCTTCTGTAAAATGGGTAGAAAAGAATGAGTGCGCCACATCCCTTCAGGACCGCCCTTCGTGGGTAAAGACACAACAGTTATCTCCCGGGCGGCATGATAGTTTAATGAACCACCGGGAGATAAAACAGACTCACAATGTAAACAATGTGCTTTACAAAGACCGAGACTCAGCCAACCTGGAAACACAAAATCAATGCCCGGTCGACAAATCTTCTATGACCGCCGGGGAAAGCCACAGAGAGCCCCACTAATAAAGAAAAAAGTGTCCCCTTAGGTTCTCTATCTCAAGGGAAGGAGTCTCACATTCATCTCCCAGTCCGCATGTAATCGCCTGGAGATGAGAGATTGCAATAGGAATTTGAATACTCCTAGGGAAATACCCCCTAAGTTTCCCCTCAGCACAGACATCTCCCGAGCGGCATGTATTTGCTAAGGAAACCGCCGGGAGAGTAAATCCCCATGTGTAGCTGTACACTTGCTGTATAGTATAGTCTCCCATGAAGGGAGAAAACATACCTCAATAAATAGCACCTCTCATTCTCTAAGGGCGTCTATTCACCATGTGAGTGGCCAACTTCTTCTGAGTCCTTTTTATCTATGCCCAGAAATAACAAAATGGCACTTACCTCACCATCTGCCGACAGCAAAGGCAGCTCCCAGGCGTGTGAAGTCCTACTGCTCACATGGACCTGAGGATTACAAGGAAAATACTGAGTAAGATCCCTCAGATGTTTTTCCCCAAATAGGGCAGCAAAAGTGTATGGGAGGCGCAGTGAGAATTATGTCCCACAAGTTCCCATTGCTTTAAAGCCACCAAATGCTTCTCTTATTACTGAAGAGACTGATCTGGTCTTGGCTACACCCCAGAACAAAGTAGCACCCTGTGGCACCACTTTAAAAATAATAAACTCTTGATTGAAGAACCTATAACTAACACCTCACTTTACCTCTTCCTATCACTAACACAGGCAAAGAGAATGACTGGGGTGGGAGGGAAGGGAGGAGCTATATATACAGCTCTGCTGTGGTGCTCTTCGCCTCCTCCTGCTGACCAGGAGGCAATATCCCATAAGTAAGGATGAAATCCGTGGACTCATCGTATCTTGTAAAAGAAACATAATTTCATTAAGAACTTACCTGATAAATTAATTTCTTTTATATTGGCAAGAGTCCATGCGCTAGTGACGTATGGGATATACAATCCTACCAGGAGGGGCAAAGTTTCCCAAACCTTAAAATGCCTATAAATACACCCCTCACAACACCCACAATTCAGTTTAACTAATAGCCAAGTAGCGGGGTGATAAGAAAGGAGTAAAAAGTATCAACAAAGATAATTGTGCTTTATACAAAAAATCATAACAACCATAAAAAGGGTGGGTCTCATGGACTCTTGTCAACATGAAAGAAATGAATTTATCAGGTAAGTTCTTACATAAATTCCATTTTCTTTCATGTAATTGGCAGGAGTCCATGTGCTAGTGAGGTATGGGATAGTAATACCCAAGATGTGGAACTCCACAGAAGTGTCACTAGAGAGGGAGGGATAAATAACAGCCATTTTCTGCTGAAAAAATTAATCCACAACCAAAAATAGTTTATTCTCATAAATGAAAGAAAAAAAAACTTAAACATAAGCAGAGGAATCAAACTGAAACAGCTGCCTGAAAAACTTTTCTACCAAAAACTGCTTCCGAAGAAGCAAATACATAAAAATGGTAGAATTTAGTAAATGTATGTAAAGAAGACCAAGTTGCTGCTTTTCATATCTGATCAACTGAAGCTTCATTCCTAAAAGCCCATGAAGTGGAGACTGATCTAGTAGAATGAGCTTTAATTCTCTGAGGCGGGGCCTGACCCAACTCCAAAAAAAGCCTGATGAATCAAAAGCTTTAACCAAGATGCTAAGGAAATGACAGAAGACTTCTGACCTTTCCTAGAACCAGAAAAGACAACAAATAGACTAGAAGTCTTCCTGAAATCTTTAGTAGCTTCAACATACTATTTCAAAGCTCTTACAACATCCAAAGAATGTAAGGATCTCTGCAAAGTATTCTTAGGATTAGGACACACAGAAGGAACAAAAATTTCTCTATTAATGTTGTTAGAATTCACAACCTTAGGTAGAAATTTAAATGAGGAAAGCAAAACTCCTGTATCCTGATGGAAAAAATCAGAAAAGGAGATTCACAAGAAAGAGCAGATAGCAGAAGAGATGGCCAAAAGGAACAACACTTTCCAAGAAAGTAGTTTAATGTCCAAAGAAAGCATAGGCTCAAACGGAGGAGCCTGTAAAGCCTTCAAAACCAAATTAAGACTCCAAGGAAGAGAGATTGATTTAATGACGGGCTTGATACGGACCAAAGCCTGTACAAAACAGTGAATATCAGGAAGCTTAGCAATCTTTCTGTGAAATAAAACAGAAAGAGCAGAGATTTGTCCCTTCAAGGAACTTGCAGACAAACCTTTATCCAAACCATCCTGAAGAAACTGTAAAATTCTAGGAATTCTAAAAGAATGCCAAGAGAATTTATGAGAACACCATGAAATATGTCTTCCAAACTCAATAATAAATCTTCCTTGAAACAGATTTACGAGCCTGTAAAACCTCTATGACTAAGCACTAGGCGTTCAATTTCCATACCTTCAAATTGAATGGATTTGAGATCCTGATGGAAAAACTGACCATGAGACAGAAGGTCTGACCTTAATGGAAGTGGCCAAGGTTGGCAACTGGACATCCGAACAAGATCCTCATACCAAAACCTGTGAGGCCATGCTGGAGCTACCAGCAACACAAACGATTGTTCCATGATGATCTTGGAGATCACTCTTGGAAGAACTAGAGGCAGGAAGATATAAGCAGGTTGGTAACACTAAGGAACTGCTAATGCATCCAACGCCTCTGTCTGAAGATCACTGGACCTGGACAGGTACCTGGGAAGTTTCTTGTTTAGATGGGAAGCCATCAGATCTATTTCTGGAAGATCCCATATTTGAACAATCTGAGAAAACACATCTGGATGGAGCGACCACTCCCCCGGATGTAAAGTCTGATGGCTGAGATAATCCGCTTCCCTATTGTCTATACCTGGGATATGAACCGCAGAAATTAGACAGGAGTTGGATTCCGCCCAAGAAAGTATCCAAGATACTTCTTTCATAGTTTGTGGACTGTGAGTCCCACCCTGATGATTGACATTTGCCACAGTTGTTATATTGTCTGTCTAAAAACAAATTAATGGTTCTCTCTTCAACCGAGGCCAAACCTGAAGAGCCCTGAAAATAGCACGTAGTTCTAAAATATTGATTGGTAACCTCGCCTCTTGAGATTTCCAAACCCCTTGTGCTGTCAGAGATCCCCAGACAGCTCCCCAACCTGAAAGACTTGCATCTGCTGTGATCACAGTCCAAGTTGGACAAACAAAAGAGGCCCCTTGAACTATACAATGGTGATCTAACCACCAAATCAGAGAGAGTTGAAGATTGGGATTTAAGGATATTAATTG
Organism: Bombina bombina; assembly: GCF_027579735.1. Lineage (NCBI taxonomy): Eukaryota > Metazoa > Chordata > Amphibia > Anura > Bombinatoridae > Bombina > Bombina bombina. Next base: position 308,736,937 of record NC_069503.1, read on the forward strand.
TGATATCTTTGTATAATCCCTACACCATTTATTCAGCATACAAAGCTGGAGAGGTCTCATATGAAAACGAGCAAAGGGGATCGCATCTGATACTGCAGTTATGAGACCTAAAACTTCCATGCACATAGCTACAGAAGGGAATGATTGAGACTGAGGAATCAAGGAACTTTTTAGTAAATTGATCCTCCAACCATGTCTTTGAAGAAACAACACTAGTTGATTTGTGTGAGATTCTGCAGAATGTAAAGACTGAGCTAGTACCAAGATATCGTCCAAATAAGGAAACCGCAATACCCCGTTCTCAGATTACATAGAGTAGGGCACCAAGAACCTTTGAAAAGATTCTTGGAGCTGTCGCTAGGACAAATAGGAAGAGCGACAAATTGGTAATGCTTGTCTAGAAATGAGAATCTCAAAAACTGATAGTGGTCTGGATGAATCGGAATATGAAGATATGCATCCTGTAAGTCTATTGTGGACATATAATGCCCTTGCTGAACAAAAGGCAGAATAGTCCTTATAGTCACCATTTTGAAAGTTGGCACTCTTACAAAACCATTCCAAATTTTTTGATCCAGAACTGGCCTGAATTAATTTTCTTTCTTTGGGACAATGAATAGATTTGAATAAAACCCCAGACCCTGTTCCTGAAACAGAACTGGTTTGATTACCCCTGGAAGCTCCAAGTCTGAAACACTTCAGAAAAGCCTGGGCCTGGGATTTCCAGTTGTGGGAGGTGCCTGTTTAGATGTGTGCAGTTGGCGTCCTGAGAGAACCATCCTCACACAGGCGCTCCCGAGCATCTCCACGACCGCTGCGGTATTCGACACCCTGGCCAAAAGACTGTGTCCTGACTGGAAGGATTTTCCCCCATGTCGAGGTGCACTGTCTGGATAGCAGGAAGTCCAAGCAGCCATCTGTGACTCACTGGCTAGAGTCGCGAAACAACACAGGCAGCCGATCCAAGATACAAGCCTACCGTTACAGCGCTCCCAGGACCCTGGGATCTGGAGGAAGCTGACTGCTCCCCAGACCCGGGGTAGGAGGCAAGGAAAAAGCTTACCAATACCCACCGAGATCTGGGTAAGAAGAAGTACCTGCCAAGCTGAGCCCGCTCTGAACGCTGGAGGAAAAGTGTGGCACGCCTCCCAGAACCCCAGTGACACACGAAGCTCGCAAGCCGAGATAGAGGATAGCCTGGTTTATTCCTCTCTCTGGCGGGCTGTGTTCGTTATGTTGTCTGCCCTGTTTGTCCTGGGTTAGAAGGTGGAAAAGGACGCTCTGCAGGAAAGATAAGTTTGTCCCTTCTCTATCATATGGCAAATATCAAGTTACCCTATGTAAAATTATAAACGCATATACCTGGCTGAATTTAGGATTTTAGGATACCTGTCTTTGGGAAGTTTGACACCCACAGTCTCCCAGATACTGTTCTTTGGTCTGTGTGGGAAGCAGAAGGAAAGGGGAATACATAGGGGTTACGCAGAAGTTGCCCCATTTGTAGAGAAGAAGGCCTACTGATAAAAACTGAGTCTGGAGAGCATGAACTACAAATAAAATTACCATTCTGTCCTGTCAGGATCTGTAGATCAAAGGATTATCCTAGCTTTGTCTAACTGAGTGGACTGTCCTGAAGATATCTAGGACCCCCCTAGGTCAAAAAATATTTCGGAGTGCCTCCCCCCTCCTGGTCTAAATACAGCGAGACCAGGGGCTCTAACTCTGTCTTTGAGCAAGGCCCTCTAGATATAACAAGGCCGATTCTGACCTGTCTTAAAGTTCTGTGGGGACATTACTGTAGCACCCTTAAAAAGGGACTCCGTCATGTATGTTCTTGTTTAATCGATCAGTGTGTATGGCTAACAGGTTTAAAGCGCTATACTGTACTGCTAAAGTGTTATAAATTGAGATTAATGCTTTCAGATATACTCAGAAGGCTGTATAAAGTGTTATAAAATTGAAATTATTGTTTTCAGATATACTCAGAAGGTTGTTCAGGCCGTGGCAAAGGCCTTGTTTAAGTACTGAAAGGGAAGCCTTTAAAGTTTAAATACAGAGGTATCGTATAGCTACTAGCTACATATCTGAATTTAGAGCTACTATCTTTAGCTTTAACGATAGTTTATGAAAATCTCACAATACAACTATACCTGTTTAAAAATGTTTTTCAAGATGTGAACCAAGATGTATAGATCTATATGAGAAGGACACACTGTGTGGATTTTCAGTATAGGGACTATATAACACATTGTAATACTTTATGTTTTCTATGTTAATAGACTAGATTCTATGTTTAGCATTATCACAAATGGTTGTTGCTAGAGATATTAAGTTAACAGCATAAGTCCCGTTTAAAAAGATATTTTCTGAGATTTAAGTCAGTATATACTATTTGAAGTATAGGATATTATTAAATCGCTGTTTCTGTGTGCAAAAGCATTGGCTAATCTGACAAATTTAGTTAAATATACCTTTGCCAGAGCAATTTGATTGTTAGCATATCCTGTCTAATAGACCTACACTATTACCTGTGAGACAGTAAACAAGAGATCCCAGAAAGTAAAGGGGGTAGTATTCTGTTAAAATTGTGGATTTGCTGTATTCAGTCCCTTGCTTAAAAATACAGAAAGTAAAAAAGAGTTAAAGGATTAAGATCCAATTTGTTCTCTAAATCAATCCTTTATATATTGAGTAAAGATCTAGGACTGGAGGATTCTATACATGCACCTTAAATGATAGATATATATCACTTGTTTCCCGCACTAATCACTAGACGATAGATACAGATCATATGTTCCCTCTATCGAACACTGAACAACAAATATACAACACTTGTCTTTTCTACAAAACACTTATTTACTATCTATACGATAGAGAACACTTTATTTTTACAATTAATCCACATTCTTTTTCTATTCACACGCCCACGCCGTGTATTCGGCCCTCATATTTTCTTTTTCACGCCTCCAGTTCCCTTTTATGGACAAATACTTAGGGATTAACAGATCTGACCCAGGCAGTATGCCACCAAAAACCAAGGATAAGAAACTCAGATCGAGCATAGGCAGCTCAGAAACAGGGGCAATGGATTCTATATCTGGTCACTATTATTGATACTAATAGCTTAGTAAAGCAAATCTCTGACCTATTCCTCCCACAATTTGAGGTTCTTAAAACAGACTTAGCTACCCTAACTAGCGAACTTAAACAGGTCTCGAGCAGACTAGGGGAAATTGAGAGTAGAATATCTGATCTTGACGATCTCCATAGTACCCAACAAACCCTCTTGAATGCACAGACTAAAACTATTGAAATATTACAAACACGACTGGACGATTTAAAAGATAGGTCACGAAGGAACAATTTGAGAATAATAGGCCTTCCAGAGACTCCGGAACTTGCGGATCTCATGTTGTTTATCAAACGTACATTACCAGAATTGTTAGATATGCCCCCAAACAGTACAGAGATGGCTGTGGAGAGAGTACATAGGGTGGGCTCATATCAAAAAAGAGACAGCATTACACAATCTAAAAGACCTGTTTTGGTGAAACTGTTAAATTTCCAGGATAAACAGAAAATTCTTGCATACTATAGGAAAAAAGGTTCTGTAGAGATTAACAATGAACATATTTTCAAGACTTCGCCGCCGAAACACTTAATAAGAGGAGACGGATGGCTCCCTGGTGTACACAAGTGATCAATGCTGGATTTAAAGCCACAATGATATATCCTGCAAAAATTAATTTTTTTATGGATAATAGTACTCTTATTTTAAATTCAGTGGAGGAGGTTAGGCAATTTTTAGAAAATAAGAAGTAAAAAGATAAATAATACAGGTAGATCATATTAGCTTAAATTGATGGACAATGGAGTGGTTGTTTTCTATTGTGCTGTTTTATTTTCTTCTTTTTTCTGTTCCTTTTTTTTTTCTCTCTCTCTTACCTCTCTCTCCTCTTTCCTCCCTCCCTCTATATTTTTTACCTCATGGCTATGCCAGTATGCTGCGCTTTAATTAACAGGTTCTTCCCCAACAAAAATGAAAAATCTGCTTAATCTATTCTCCTGGAATGTGGGGGGTTTCTCGTCCCCTGTTAAGAGGAAAAAAGTAATCCACCATCTGAAATTATATAAACCAGATATTGTCTTCCTGCAGGAGACTCATTTGAGTCTGCATGAAGCAGAGAAACTAAAAATGGGATGGATTGGGGAAGTATTTGCAACCCCAGCAGTCAAAAGGAAGAGAGGAGTAGCATGTATTTTTAGTAAGGAACTAGAATTTCAACTTTTGTCGCAATATAAAGATGTAGATGGCAGATACTTGATTCTAGAAATAGAGATTAATAAAAGCCGGTATACTCTTTGTAATTTGTATGCCCCAAATGAATGTCGATCTGATTTTTGGGACGAGTTATACCTAAAGTTAATTAACTCAGTAGATTCACAGCTAATCATTGATGGGGACTTTAATAGTGTATGTGTTCCTCAACTGGATAGACTAAGGACTAGCGGCTCATACAGAGCAAAAAAAGAAGTGAAAATCCTGGCTTCATTTAAAAAAAATCTCAAACTTAGGGATATATGGAGAACGCAACACCCTGACGAGAAAATGTTTACATGCGAATCTAAGACTTATCATACACTTTCAAGAATAGATATGTTTCTGGTATCAGAAAGACTACTACATTTAGAAATCAAGACAGATATTAAGAATATAATTTTATCAGATCATGCTATTATTTCTTTGTCTATCCCGTTGGGTAACAACAGAGAAACTCTATGTGGTAAATTCTTTTTTCCTTCCTTCTTACATTCAAACATACAGTTTAGAGATTGGCTAGATCAAAGATGGAGGGAGTATGTTTCTTTTAATAAGGAATATCTTCCTAAGACGGAAATATTCTGGGAAGCCGCTAAGGCCTTTCTTAGAAGTGAAATAAAAGCCTACATGGTCAAAAGAAAGAGAAAGATAAGAGCTAGGGAACTACAATTAACAAATTATCTTAAAAATAAATTTATAAAATACATTGATAACCCTGATACGACTAACTGGGCGAATTATCAGAAGGCCAAAAGAGAGAGAGAGCTATTTTTAATGCAAAATCAGCTTCAACAAGATCTTAAAAATAAAGCCAATTATGGTACCCTCTCTCCTAAAACAGCAAAATTGCTGGCAAATATCTCGAAAAGTAAGAGGAAAAATAATTACATTGGATCAATATCTTTCAATGGGCAGAAATATAATAACCCAAATGATATTATAAGGCAATTCCATCTATTCTTCCAAAAGCTCTACTCTGCTTCAGAAGTAAATCAAGAAGCAAAGAACAGATTTTGGAAAGATATTAAAGTACCTAAAATATCTCTAGCTCAGTTGAACACAATGAACGAAGAAATTACAGCAGAAGAAATCTCTAAGGCCATTAAAGAGGCAGCTCAAGGGAAGGCTCCAGGCCCTGACCAATTACCAAGTGAATGTTATAAAACGCTCTCGGTAGAAATTATCCCTACTCTGACAAAGTTGTTTAACGATTACTTTTTACTAGATTCTGAACCTTCTCAGACTTTCTCTGCCTCAAATATTACACTGATATTAAAGAAAGATAAAGATCCGAACTCTATGGATTCATATAGACCTATTTCGCTACTCAATTGTGATTATAAAATTTTAGCTAATATACTAGCGTCACATCTTAAAAAAATTATAGCAGATATCATCCATCCGGATCAAACTGGATTTATACCAGGCAGAACAGCGCAAAAAAATAAAATAAAAGCCATGATGATTATTGAATACATTCTTGCATCCCATAGGACAGGGTCAGATAGGAAGCAAGATTTTGCGATATTAACGATTGATGCAGAAAAGGCTTTTGACTCTGTCCTATGGGATCATCTATTAACAACACTAAATAATTTTGGCTTTTCGGGACATTTTTATAGATATATCTCCGTACTGTATCAAAACCCTATTTCATATCATAGTATAAATACTATCCTTTCTCCTTCTATAACTCTGTTTAAAGGTACAAGACAGGGATGCCCCCTTTCACCCCTACTATTTAATTTGGCAATTGAGCCTCTAGCTATTAAGAGCAGAAAAATCTTAGAGGGTATAAAGATTAAGCAGCACAAGGCGATATTATCACTATATGCGGATGATATCTTATTCTATATTGAAAATTAGTCCAAAAATATACCAGTGCTAGTTGACATTCTATCAGAGTTTAGTAAATTTACTGTGTATAGTATTAATCTATGTCAGAAATCCTATGGATAATAAAAAATAAAAATAGCCTTTCTGAGAATCCTTTCAAGCCCTCAGATAAATATATTAAATATTTAGGATTAAATCTATCTAGGAACCCAGAAGAATGGTATGATCTAAATTTTTTTCATATATGGAGTAAATGTCTCGCTGAGATTCAAAAATGGAGTAGACTGCCCATCTCACTTTCAGCTAGGATAGCCTTAATTAAAATGCGAATATTTCCAAAAATGTTATACGTTATACAGAATGTTCCTTGTTTTCTACGTAAGGCGGATGTGCATAAATTTACTGCAGGTTGCACCCAAAAGAAACGGGTCGTTTTGCTTTTCCAAATTTAGTAAATTACAACCTGGCATGTCTTGCCAAAATTGCCTTAGACTGGCTAACCTCTGTCAACTATGTCGCTAGTCTTGAGGTAGAAGACAATATAATGTTCCCCTATTCGCTTAAAGCACTATTACATGTAGCTAATCACTCAAAGATAAAAGATCTTACATTAAGGGGGGCGGAGCCAGCTGTTAACATGGCCGGACGTGTTTTTATGAAGCTCCTGGCTTTACATTTATGAATACTAAGTCCTATCGATACAGGATGAGTCTAAGCTTCTAATAATCTAATATTCTCACTCCTAAGGCAACTGCCAACTAACCCAAGCTAAGGGAGATGAGGTAACACTGCATTGAAGATTCTATTCTGATTTTGCCTTTTCAGACTCGCTACATGACGCCTGGCCTAAAACAGGGACATGGAAACTATAACCGCATCTCTCCTAAGCCAGTTAAAGGATTTGCTGGAGCGTCATAACCAAACTCTACTAGACGCAATTGAAGAGGCTTATAACCCTATTTCTACACATACCGCCTTCTTGTCTACCCTAGCCTTATCTGAGGAGGAGTGTGGCGATTTAGAGCAAGCAGTGAATCCCCGACAGCCGCCATCTTTATTAATAAGCCCTGCACAGAATTCATCAGGCTGCGATATTGCGGTGGCTTGGGAAATCACCATCCCTGAGAAGATATGGGAACCAGAGGCTGAGCTATGTGGCCAGCGAATAGACTTACTCAATGATATGCACAGAGTAACATTACTGGTTGTCCCACTTAAGTGTGTTGATGCTGGGCTGTGGGTGCAGGGACCACGCCCGACTTCCGACTACCAGTTAACTTACCGGCACTCTCTCAATCCACATAGATTGTCCGGAGCGGACACTAGAAGGCTGACAGAACTCGGGACCTTTGATTCATACTTATGCGACCACCGCAACTTGGCTATTAAGGAAAGCTGGCCGCCGCCATTGGAGCATATACTTCAAGTGCAGCATGCTACTTTTGGCCTTAGAAGTGGAATCGGCTAGACCTGCAAAAGATGATCCTGCTCCCTTATTCAGTATTCAGTAATTTTTTTTTTTGGGGACTGATAGACTATAGCTTTGATGTGTACCTCATAACAACGTTGTGGTCTACTGTAGATGCAACTTTAAATATGCCTAATTATCATTGAATATATCACGCATATCACAATACCAAGCAGTTCACTTATGTTTCTCTGTTACTACTATATTTTAATGATATGCTATATCTACTTGCGGTGACAGGGGACAAGGGGACACTCTTTTGCAATAAGGAGCATATTGTCTTTATCTGGGGGCATATGTTTTTGTACTATCATGTCTAAGCCACCATATGTCTTATGTTTGATGTTTTCCTGCCAAGGTGGCTCACTAAGTTGCAGATGTCACTACATTTTCTCAATACAGTAGACTGTGTTCACAGGATGAGACTATAACAATACAGAATATGTTGATGTACGCAGTCTGCACACGCTTCAAAACTTGTCACTCCTGGGTGTCATGCCTTACTAACACTTTATTATCAATGAGACAACATTGTTATGTTTGATGATTACTGTTTGCCTCACATAGTTATTAACCCATTGCTAGCAATAGATCTGTCACTGCTGTTATAGTATGTTCCTGCAAAGCCTCTTTCCCTTACTTGCTATGCCAATATGAAGCAGGTACTATTCATATTACTATGCCGCTATTACGACGGCCACACTACTAACTGGCTCACTAATTTTTAGCTATTAACACTCTCAGAGGGTTTCCAGTAACTGATGGTCATCCTAGCTTCCCCTTCTAGACCACTGTATGGTGAGCTGTCCTGTCGGCGGCCGAGACGGGACGGATCACTCTGTTCACTATAACATTGCATTGAGGTGGAAGCACATTTATCCTTAGTATTTCTCCCTCTGCAGAATTAATATCAAACTTTAGCACACAACTGTTGGGTCATGTTCATATATTTTACGAGGTTATCATTTTTGTGGTTAGTGAGCAGCAACCTCTCGCGGCAGAAGATCTATCTTACAGTTACAGTTAATTGTTCATAATAGCCCTTCTATTAAGGGGCATAGTAACCTCTCTTTTTATTATTCCTATGACAGATCTCCAGAAAGTAAGACAACAACTTTAGTGAGGGCTGGATCCCCACTAGTGCTACAGTATATAGTCGCCTTCTCCACATTATAGTAAATGAGCCGCTTAACCAGAGGTAGGCTTGGTGCCTTTAACATCTAGGCTCTTACATGCAGAGTATGGCTTTATCCCATCTTTCTACTAGCTCATACTTATATGTCCTCTAACTTCCAGATACCCTGGCTACTCCTAGATTAGTTATAGCGCTTTGCTTATTACATTACCACTTCCCCTTCCCCTTCCCCCACAATATACCTATCAGCATCCAATGCACCTACGGAAAACTTTCATATAGCATGAGGCACATGCAACTCCCAGACTTGATATGGCGCTTTACTTAAATATCCGGTCTACCATACTTAATTTACCACCTCCCCCCCCACCTTAATATATCTCCTATTTCAGGAGAGTGAATTATGTGGTTTCTCTAGTCAATACCACACCTTATTTCCCCTTTTTATAATTATGTCTTGCACTATAAACTCATATTGGCACTACGTTTCCTCCAAAGCTGAGCAAGATTGTTTAGTATTATTTTTCTTTCTCACAAATAATGTTTCCCTAAGCAATTCTTATATAACTATTGAGCTTACACTGAGGTTTACCTTGTTGTTATATATCTCTAAGCAGCTCTTATACCATTATTCAATTTATATTTGATATTTACCTGGTTATTTACAATATTTCCCAATTATAGCTTTAAAAACATAAAATAGAGGTTCTTCATTAGGGGTCCATGAGTGGCCCTATCACATCGTTGCTTACCTGCCCTATATTGTACTATAATATCTTGCCGGTCTCTATATGGCTGCTTATATCTCGTAGCAGGTTTAATGTTTGAACAGAGTTTATTGTTTATACCTAATAGGTAATCTGTCATTTCACTATACTATTTACCTATGTGACCTTGTTTTGGCAGCTTACTCTGTAACAACTTATTTTCCTTTTTACTATGTATGGTAAAGCAATACTTGTTTGTTTGGTAAAGAACCTCAATAAAAAATTAAAAAAAAAAAAAAAAAAAAAAAGATCTTACATTAAAATATACTATTCATAATGTAATCATAGCATGGCATAAAATCTGTAAACAATTAGATATCAAACATACTCTTTCAAAATTTTTACCCATTAGAGGAAATCCGGACTTTGAAAGCGGCCATACATCCTCTGCTTTCAGACAATGGTCAGTAAATAATCTGAATTTGGTGATACAGATGGTGGATCCACTTTCTAACCACATAAAAACCTTTGAATCTTTAAGTAGATAATTTAATCTAGATAGGAGATCTTTCTTTGCCTATCTACAGATCAGACATTTTTATTATAATCAGGAAGTTTTAGAAGGGGATGCCTGGTCCTTGGGACCACTAGATATTATTATCATTAGATTTCATAGGGGGGACTATTCTATCTCACATATGTACAAATTGCTCTCAGTCAAGGATTCAGAGGCCAGGGTTAACAGTCTTCTATGTATATGGAAATTAGATTTGCCTGAGATTGATTTAGAATATTTTCAAAATAGCCTCTCCAGGATAAGCTATTATACAAACAATATGGCAATGAGAGAATCTCACTTGAAGCTGCTGAATAGAGCCTATTTGACTCCAAATAGACTTGCTAAGTGGAAAGGAGATAGTGTCTGCTATAGATGCAGTTTCCCAGCTGCTGACTTATTCCATCTCTTTTATGCCTGTCCAAAGGCGATTAAACTGTGGAAACAAGTAGAATATTGGTTAAACAGGCACTTACCTGTTAAAATAGTACTTAATCCACCATATATCTTCCTTTTGGTGCATGAACAGATTGAAAACAGAGCTTTGATTAATACAGTAATTTTACTGGTTAGACAAATGATTCTTAGGAAGTGGAAGGAAAGACAAGTCCCTACTATAGCCTCTGTTATACGCACCATCCAGTATCAAATCTTGGTAGAACAATTTGATCCTGGAATATCCGAGGGGATAAAATTAAAGAGATTCCTTGCAAAATGGGATATAGTAATTCTAGCACAGCCCAGAGAGATTCAGCTGCCAATATTGAAATATTTTCGCAAGTCAGCGGATTTTCTAGTATCAATACTATCAGACAGGTACCCCGAATTTTGGAGACAATATCTCCTCTGAGGTAGAGGAGTAGGGAGTTGGGGAGGAGGGATAATTATTATTATTTTTTTTTGTTTTACTTTGTTTGTTTGTGTGTTTGTCTTCTCTTTTTTCTTTATTTATTATTAAAAATATAAATCCCAGGAGTGTGCCTATAAATGAAGTCAGGCTAAAATGTCAAGATGTATGTAAATCCTTAGGTTATTTTCCTGACTGATTTCTTTCTCTCTTCCTTTTTACTTTTTTGTGTATTTCCATGATTATCTGGCCCTGCGTGGCTAAAGAGACAAAGAAAGTGTTTTCTTTTTCTGTATTTGTGTACACTGCTGGTTATAAATAAATATTTAAAAAAAAAAAGAAAAGCCTGGGCCTGGATTTGCTGGGATGCTTGAGATAAAAAAAATCTTCTCACAGGAGGTCTTACTCTGAATCCTATTTGGTTCCCTTTAGAGACAATATTCTGAATCCATTGATTTTGGACAGAATCTGCCCCCTACCAGCTGAACTGGAATGAGAGCCGCACCTTCATGCAGACTTGGGGGCTGGCTTTGGTTTCTTAAATGGCTTGGATTTACTCCAATTTGAAGGTTTCCAATTGGAACCAGATTCTTTGGGGGAAGGATTAGGTTTCTGTTCCTCATTTTGTCGAAAGGAACAAAAACTGTTAGAAGCTTTAGATTTACCCTTAGGTCTTTTATCCTGAGGCAAAAAAACTCCCTTCCACCCAGTGACAGTTGAAATAATTGAATCCAACTGAGAACCAAATAAATTATTACCTTGGAAAGAAAGAGATAGTAATCTAGACTTAGATACCATGTCAGCATTCCAATATTTAAGCCACAAAGCTCTTCTAGCTAAAATAGCTAAAGACGGGGGCGTGTCCAAGCAGTGGCTGTGAACGGCCGCATTTTTCTGGAGCTCCAGGAGAAGAAATCATAATCCGCCGGTTATGGTTCCACAACCACAGCAACTACTACAAATACGACTGGCATCGTATCTCTACACTATTTGCAAACTAACCCAAGGCTCCATTGCTGTATTGATGACCCTTGAGAAGGAAAAGGACAATTGAGGCCTGTTGCGGTGGCAAACCCACAGGCAACGTTCCCCCCCTGGCTTGCTGGGGTATTTTGCCAGAACTGGTTATAATTACAGCTCCATTTGGCATATTGGATTGCCCATAAAGCTTACTACATTAACTAGCAGGGGTAGACCTTAAGATAACTATGCAGCAAGGAATCGCAATGAACACTAACAAAGCCACGAGGGCTGAAACCCATCCCAGCATACCGAATCTTCTAAGTGCCAAACTAGAGGCCTTATTTCAAACCTTAATAGATAAAGCGCCTTCTGAACAAGAATTGCAGCTCCTTATGGATAAAGTGCCATCAGCGAGTTCGGCAGCTCCGATACCACAAGCCGCTTTGACATACAGGCCCAGCATATCCATGTGGTCTGGAGAACTTAAACTAATTAGCCTACAAAAGACCGGGGACTTTTCTCAGCAAACCAGCTACCTAACGTCACCCTCTCTGACAACCTTGGATAACACCCGTATCATGAAAGCTACATACCTTCTCTATCATTCAGCCTACCCAGAGCAGGAGACTATCACATATTACCCTGCAACGGCACACGGCAACAACCCAGTGGAGGCTCTAGGCATCAACATCGCCGGTGATAAGTGGGGAACACATGTAAATGCAAGACCGCTCGGGGAATGGTCTGATGCAACCTCGCGATCAGGACTGAAACCGCAAACAGAGCTGTCGCTTACGGTGAAAGGGGAGGCGGTTGAGGCAGAGATATTGTTCCATATGTTTTCAGAGGATCCCCCGGACGCTGCCTCAATCCCCACGCTGCAGACCGGTAACCTTAGTTTATCATACGGCTCAATTTGGAGAGGGGGTTTCCCAGGCACATCTAAAGACAGCCCAGGTGAACAGAGGGGTTAACCCTGTTTCAACAATTCTTCCTGAGATGGCCAAAGCTAGGGACTCTATGCAGGAAAACTTTGGGGGTTAAAAGACTTACCATAATGTATGTTGTCAAATTAAACCTTGTTAGTCTCATATTACCCTTTCTTGTATGCTATTACTTGATATAGGTTTATTTTGTTGTATTTATTTCATAGTTAACATGGTTAGAACATCTTATGCCAGAGAATATTAAGGTTTTATTAGCAATGATTGGCAAAAGGCTTGGATGTCCTATGTATGCACTGCTCATGCGGCGGCGCATGAAGGGGCATACGTACATCTTACAGAAGTGGCATCAACACAAAACCAGATAGTTTAGAGGATAAAATGCATAGGTGATGAATGAGTAGAGACACTGAAGTCTTCCCCTGCAATAGGCAATTATTCACAATACCTAGTTACTTATCACTGTTCGACAACTGTGACATAACAAAGCTGTATAACCATTGTGTAGTAAAATCTTTTCCAATGCTTTTTTACAAACATCTTCTCGATCAGTCATGAGCATCCGGAGTCTGTCATGTTATATAGATTCTCACAGTTCTGGCTGTTTGCATCCAATTCACAGGTTTGTTCATTTTAGCATGTTATTATTAGGATGCAAATTTTTTGTTTGTTTTGTTTGTTCATATTGAATCCCTAGCTTTACAACACTTCTTCATAGCAGGTCCAAGAGTGGCCTAGCAAGCATAAAGGGACTGAAAATGAGGACTGCATTTCTAGGAGTACAATTTAATATTATAGAACACAACAAATATGTAATATGCGTGCACTGTATTTTGGAACTATATTTGTAACGTCCTTAATAAAATAAAATATATTAAAATAGCTAAAGACAGATTTAACATCGATTTTGAGGATATCAAAAATGGCATCACAAATAACATAGCATGTTGAAGCAAGCAAACAATGCTAGACAAATCAGGATCCATTTCCTGTTGCGCTAAACTTTCCAACCAAAAAGTTGATGCAGCTGCAACATCAGCCATAGAAATGGAAGGCCTGATAAGATAGCAAGAATATAAATAAGCTTTCTTTAGATAATATTCAAGTTTCCTATCTAAAGGGTCCTTAAAGGAAGTACTATCTTCCATAGGAATAGTAGTACGTTTGGCAAGAGTAGAAATAGCCCCATCAACTTTGGGGATCTTTTCCCATATCTCCAATCTAACTGCTGGTAAATGATACAATTTTTAAAACCTTGAAGAAGGAATAAAAGAAGTACCAGGCCTTTTCCATTCCTTAGAAATCATATCAGAAATAGCATCAGGAACTGGAAAAACCTCTGGAGTAACCACAGGTTTATAAACAGAATTTAAACGTTTACTAGTTTTAATATCAAGAGGACGTTTCCTCAATATCCAACACCTCTTAACAAGGAACGAATATACTCCATATTAAATAAATAAGTAGATTTGTCACTGTCAATATCTGAGGAAGGATCTTCAGAATCAGATAGATCCTCATCAGAGGAGGATAATTCAGTATGTTGTCGGTCATTTGGAATTACATCAACTTTATGAGAAATTTTAAAAGACCTTTTCAGTTTATTAGAAGGCGGGATGGCAAACAAAGCCTTCTGAATCGCATCAGCAGTAAAATCTTTTATATTCACAGGTATATCATGTACGTTAGATGTTGAAGAAACAACAAGCATTGTACTATGAGTGATGGACACATTCTCTGCATGTAAAAGCTTATGACAACTATAACATACCACAGCTGGAGATATAATCTCCACAAATTTACAACAAATGCACTTAGCTTTGGTAGAACTGTTATCATGCAGCAGGGTTACAACAGTGGTTTCTGGGACAGGATCAGATTGAGACAATTGCAAATGTAAGAGAAAACATATGGCTCTTAATATTTCCATGAAGGCAAATGGGGAAAAAATGCAAACAGCATAGCCCTCTGACATAGAAAAAGGCAAGAGGCATATAGGAAAGGGGTTTTAAATAATGAAATTATTTGGCGCCAAGTATGACGAACAACGCAAAATGATTTTTTTTTGGCGCTAACAACATCCGTAAATGACACACTTGCGTCATTGTAGACGCAACCTTGTACTAGGAACTCGGCATCAACTAAGACGCTGTAAATGATGAATTTGCGTCACCGGATGTACCTTCGCGCCAAAAATGACGCAATAAACATCAGCATTTTGTGACCTCGCGAGTCTAATTTTGTCCACAAAAACGTAATGAAAAAGCAGTCAATTTGAAAAAAAAGACTATACCCCAGGTAAGAAAAATATTTTCCTAAATATGTTTTTTCCCCAAATATGAAACTGATAGTCTGCAAATATAAGTACAATACATATATTTAGAACTTTATATTAATTAATGCATAAAGTGCCAAACCATAGCTGAAAGTGTCTTAAGTAATGAAAAACAGAATTTATGCTTACCTGATAAATTACTTTCTCCAACGGTGTGTCCGGTCCACGGCGTCATCCTTACTTGTGGGATATTCTCTTCCCCAACAGGAAAAGGCAAAGAGTCCCAGCAAAGCTGGTCACATGATCCCTCCTAGGCTCCGCCCACCCCAGTCATTCGACCGACGGACAGGAGGAAATATATATAGGAGAAACCATATGATACCGTGGTGACTGTAGTTAGAGAAAATAATTCATCAGACCTGATTAAAAAAACCAGGGCGGGCCGTGGACCGGACACACCGTTGGAGAAAGTAATTTATCAGGTAAGCATAAATTCTGTTTTCTCCAACATTGGTGTGTCCGGTCCACGGCGTCATCCTTACTTGTGGGAACCAATACCAAAGCTTTAGGACACGGATGAAGGGAGGGAGCAAATCAGGTCACCTAAACGGAAGGCACCACAGCTTGCAAAACCTTTCTCCCAAAAATAGCCTCCAAAGAAGCAAAAGTATCAAATTTGTAAAATTTGGCAAAAGTGTGCAGTGAAGACCAAGTCGCTGCCTTACATATCTGGTCAACAGAAGCCTCGTTCTTGAAGGCCCATGTGGAAGCCACAGCCCTAGTGGAGTGAGCTGTGATTCTTTCGGGAGGCTGCCGTCCGGCAGTCTCATAAGCCAATCGGATAATGCTTTTAAGCCAAAAGGAAAGAGAGGTAGAAGTCGCTTTTTGACCTCTCCTTTTACCAGAATAAACAACAAACAAGGAAGATGTTTGTCTGAAATCTTTAGTAGCCTCTAAATAGAATTTTAGAGCACGGACTACGTCCAAATTTTGTAACAAACGTTCCTTCTTTGAAACTGGATTCGGACACAAAGAAGGTACAACTATCTCCTGGTTAATATTCTTGTTAGAAACAACTTTCGGAAGAAAACCAGGCTTAGTACGCAAAACCACCTTATCTGCATGGAACACCAGATAGGGCGGAGAACACTGCAGAGCAGATAACTCTGAAACTCTTCTAGCAGCAGAAATTGCAACTAAAAACAAAACTTTCCAAGATAGTAACTTAATATCTATGGAATGTAAAGGTTCAAACGGAACCCCTTGAAGAACTGAAAGAACTAGATTTAGACTCCAGGGAGGAGTCAAAGGTCTGTAAACATAAGTACTTGACAAGAGCTTAGAAGTTTTGATTTTCTGACCTCTGTCAGAAAAATCCTAATTTCTAAGGAATCTATTATTGTTCCCAAGAAGGGAACTCTTGTTGACGGGGACAGAGAACTTTTTTCTTTGTTCACCTTCCATCCGTGAGATCTGAGAAAGGCTAGGACGATGTCCGTATGAGCCTTTGCTTTTGACAGGGACGACGCTTGAATTAGGATGTCGTCCAAGTAAGGTACTACTGCAATGCCCCTTGGTCTTAGAACCGCTAGAAGGGACCCTAGTACCTTTGTGAAAATCCTTGGAGCAGTGGCTAATCCGAATGGAAGTGCCACAAACTGGTAATGCTTGTCCAGAAAAGCGAACCTTAGGAACTGATGATGTTCCTTGTGGATAGGAATATGTAGGTACGCATCCTTTAAATCCACGGTAGTCATAAATTGACTTTCCTGGATGGTGGGTAGGATCGTTCGAATAGTTTCCATTTTGAACGATGGTACCCTGAGAAATTTGTTTAGGATCTTCAGATCCAAAATTGGTCTGAATGTTCCCTCTTTTTTGGGAACTATGAACAGATTGGAATAAAATCCCATTCCTTGTTCTCTTATTGGAACTGGATGTATCACTCCCATTTTTAACAGGTCTTCTACACAATGTAAGAATGCCTGTCTCTTTATTTGGTTTGAAGATAAGTGAGACCTGTGGAACCTTCCCCTTGGGGGTAGTTCCTTGAATTCCAGGAGATAACCTTGAGAAACTATTTCTAGCGCCCAAGGATCCTGAACATCTCTTGCCCAAGCCTGAGCAAAGAGAGAGAGTCTGCCCCCCACTAGATCCGGTCCCGGTTCATGCTGTTTTGGTAGCAGTGGTAGGCTTCTTGGCCTGCTTACCCTTGTTCCAGCCTTGCATTGGTTTCCAGGCTGGTTTGGGTTGTGAAGTATTACCCTCTTGCTTAGAGGATGCAGAATTAGAGGATGGTCCGTTTCTGCGAAAGGGACGAAAATTAGGCTTATTTTTAGCCTTAAAAGACCTATCCTGTGGGAGGGCGTGGCCCTTTCCCCCAGTGATGTCTGAAATAATCTCTTTCAAATCTGGTCCAAATAATGTTTTACCTTTGAAAGGAATGTTAAGCAATTTTGTCTTGGAAGACACATCCGCTGACCAAGACTTTAGCCAAAGCGCTCTGCACGCCACGATAGCAAACCCTGAATTTTTCGCCGCTAATCTAGCTAATTGCAAAGCGGCATCTAAAACAAAAGAGTTAGCCAATTTAAGTGCTTGAACTCTGTCCATAACCTCCTCATACGAAGATTCTTTACTGAGCGACTTTTCTAGTTCCTCGAACCAGAAACACGCTGCCGTAGTGACAGGAACAATGCATGAAATTGGTTGTAGAAGGTAACCTTGCTGTACAAAAATCTTTTTAAGCAAACCCTCTAATTTTTTATCCATAGGATCTTTGAAAGCACAACTATCTTCGATAGGAATAGTAGTGCGTTTGTTTAGAGTAGAAACCGCCCCCTCGACCTTGGGGACTGTCTGCCATAAGTCCTTTCTGGGGTCGACTATAGGAAATAATTTCTTAAATATAGGGGGGGGAACAAAAGGTATGCCGGGCTTTTCCCACTCTTTATTTACTATGTCCGCCACCCGCTTGGGTATAGGAAAAGCGTCGGGGGGCACCGGAACCTCTAGGAACTTGTCCATCTTACATAATTTCTCTGGAATGACCAAATTGTCACAATCATCCAGAGTAGATAACACCACCTTAAGCAGTGCGCGGAGATGTTCTAATTTAAATGTCACAACATCAGGTTCAGCTTGATGAGAAATTTTTTCTGAATCTGAAATTTCTCCATCAGACAAAACCTCCCTCATGGCCCCTTGAGATTGGTGTGAGGGTATGTCAGAACAGTTATCATCAGCGCCCTCTTGCTCTTCAGTGTTTAAAACAGAGCAATCGCGCTTTCTCTGATAAGTAGGCATTTTGGATAAAAGATTTGCTATGGAGTTATCCATTACAGCCGTTAATTGTTGCATGGTAATAAGTATTGGCGCACTAGATGTACTAGGGGCCTCCAGTGTGGGCAAAACTGGTGTAGACACAGTAGGGGATGATGTAGTATCATGTTTACTCCCCTCATTTGAGGAATCATCTTGGGCAATATCATTATCTGTGGCATTACTGTCCTTACTTTGTTTGGACACTATGGCACAATTATCACATAAATTTAAATGGGGAGACACATTGGCTTTTCATACATATAGAACATAGCTTATCTGATGGTACAGACATGTTAAACAGGCTTAAACTTGTCAACAAAGCACAAAAAACGTTTTAAAATAAAACCGTTACTGTCTCTTTAAATTTCAAACTGAAAACACTTTATTACTGAATATGTGAAAAAGTATGAAGGAATTGTTCAAAAATTACCAAAATTTCACCACAGTGTCTTAAAGCATTAAAAGTATTGCACACCAAATTTCAGAGCTTTAACCCTTAAAATAACGGAACCGGAGCCGTTTTTAAATTTAACCCCTATACAGTCCCAGCTATATGCTTTGCTGAGACCCAACCAAGCCCAGAGGGGAATACGATACCAAATGACGCCTTCTAGAAGCTTTTTTAGTGATTCTTAGATCCTCACACATGCATCTGCATGCCTTGCTCTCCAAAAACAACTGCGCAGTAATGGCGCGAAAATGAGGCTCAGTCTATAACTAGAAAGGCCCCCAGACTAAAAAAGGTGTCCAACACAGTGCCTGCCGTTTTTTAGACGTTCCCCAAGATTATAATGCCAATTATTAGCTAGAATCTGCATAATATGCCCCAATAAAGCAATCGTTTTAGCCCATAAAAATGTCTACCAGTTTTTAAGCCCTTTATTCTTTTATGTTTGACTAAGAAAATGGCTTACCGGTCCCCATGAGGGGAAATGACAGCCTTCCAGCATTACAAGGTCTTGTTAGAAATATGGCTAGTCATACCTTAAGCAGAAAAGTCTGCTAACTGTTTCCCCCAACTGAAGTTACTTCATCTCAACAGTCCTGTGTGGAAACAGCAATCGATTTTAGTTACTGTCTGCTAAAATCATCTTCCTCTTACAAACAGAAATCTTCATCCTTTTCTGTTTCAGAGTAAATAGTACATACCAGCACTATTTTAAAATAACAAACACTTGATAGAAGAATAAAAACTACATTTAAACACCAAAATACATAATTTATGCTTACCTGATAAATTCCTTTCTTCTGTAGTGTGATCAGTCCACGGGTCATCATTACTTCTGGGATATTACTCCTCCCCAACAGGAAGTGCAAGAGGATTCACCCAGCAAAGCTGCATATAGCTCCTCCCCTCTACGTCACTCCCAGTCATTCGACCAAGGACCAACGAGAAAGGAAAAGCCAAGGGTGAAGTGGTGACTGGAGTATAAATTAAAAAATATTTACCTGCCTTAAAAACAGGGCGGGCCGTGGACTGATCACACTACAGAAGAAAGGAATTTATCAGGTAAGCATAAATTATGTTTTCTTCTGTTAAGTGTGATCAGTCCACGGGTCATCATTACTTCTGGGATACCAATACCAAAGCAAAAGTACACGGATGACGGGAGGGATAGGCAGGCTCTTTATACAGAAGGAACCACTGCCTGAAGAACCTTTCTCCCAAAAATAGCCTCTGATGAAGCAAAAGTGTCAAATTTGTAAAATTTGGAAAAAGTATGAAGCGAAGACCAAGTTGCAGCCTTGCAAATCTGTTCAACAGAGGCCTCATTCTTGAAGGCCCAAGTGGAAGCCACAGCTCTAGTAGAATGAGCTGTAATTCTTTCAGGAGGCTGCTGTCCAGCAGTCTCATAAGCTAAACGAATTATGCTACGAAGCCAAAAAGAAAGAGAGGTAGCGGAAGCTTTTTGACCTCTCCTCTGCCCAGAGTAAATGACAAACAGAGAAGACGTTTGTCGAAATTCCTTAGTTGCCTGTAAGTAAAATTTTAGAGCACGGACTACATCCAGGTTGTGCAGTAGACGTTCCTTCTTTGAAGAAGGATTTGGGCATAAAGAAGGAACAACAATCTCTTGATTGATATTCCTGTTAGTAACTACCTTAGGTAAGAACCCAGGTTTAGTACGCAGGACTACCTTATCCGAATGAAAAATCAAATAAGGAGAATCACAATGTAAGGCTGATAATTCAGAGACTCTTCGAGCCGAGGAAATAGCCATTAAAAATAGAACTTTCCAAGATAACAACTTTATATCAATGGAATGAAGGGGTTCAAACGGAACGCCCTGTAAAACATTAAGAACAAGGTTTAAACTCCATGGTGGAGCAACAGTTTTAAACACAGGCTTAATTCTGGCCAAAGCCTGACAAAAAGCCTGGACGTCAGGAACTTCTGACAGACGTTTGTGTAACAGAATGGACAGAGCTGAGATCTGTCCCTTTAATGAACTAGCAGATAAACCCTTTTCTAAACCTTCTTGTAGAAAAGACAATATCCTAGGAATCCTAACCTTACTCCAAGAGTAACCTTTGGATTCACACCAATATAGGTATTTACGCCATATCTTATGGTAAATCTTTCTGGTAACAGGTTTCCTAGCCTGTATTAAGGTATCAATAACTGACTCAGAAAATCCACGTCTTGATAAAATCAAGCGTTCAATTTCCAAGCAGTCAGCTTCAGAGAAGTTAGATTTTGATGTTTGAAGGGACCCTGTATCAGAAGGTCCTGTTTCAGAGGTAGAGACCAAGGTGGACAGGATGACATGTCCACCAGGTCTGCATACCAAGTCCTGCGTGGCCACGCAGGGGCTATTAGAATCACTGATGCTCTCTCTTGTTTGATTCTGGCAATCAATCGAGGAAGCAACGGGAAGGGTGGAAACACGTAAGCCATCCTGAAGTCCCAAGGTGCTGTCAGAGCATCTATCAGGACTGCTCCTGGATCCCTGGATCTGGACCCGTAACGAGGAAGCTTGGCGTTCTGTCGAGACGCCATGAGATCTATCTCTGGTTTGCCCCAACGTCGAAGTATTTGGGCAAAGACCTCCGGATGAAGTTCCCACTCCCCCGGATGAAAAGTCTGACGACTTAAGAAATCCGCCTCCCAGTTCTCCACTCCCGGGATGTGGATTGCTGACAGGTGGCAAGAGTGAGACTCTGCCCAGCAAATTATCTTTGATACTTCCATCATAGCTAGGGAGCTTCTTGTCCCTCCCTGATGGTTGATGTAAGCTACAGTCGTGATGTTGTCCGACTGAAAACTGATGAACCCCCGAGTTGTCAACTGGGGCCAAGCCAGGAGGGCATTGAGAACTGCTCTCAATTCCAGAATGTTTATTGGCAGGAGACTCTCCTCCTGACTCCATTGTCCCTGAGCCTTCAGAGAATTCCAGACGGCACCCCAACCTAGAAGGCTGGCGTCTGTTGTTACAATTGTCCAGTCTGGTCTGCTGAATGGCATCCCCCTGGACAGATGTGGCCGAGAAAGCCACCATAGAAGAGAATTTCTGGTCTCTTGATCCAGATTCAGAGAAGGGGATAAGTCTGAGTAATCCCCATTCCACTGACTTAGCATGCACAGTTGCAGTGGTCTGAGGTGTAAGCGTGCAAAGGGTACTATGTCCATTGCCGCTACCATTAAGCCGATTACCTCCATGCATTGAGCCACTGACGGGTGTTGAATGGAATGAAGGGTGCGGCAAGCACTTTGAAGTCTTGTTAGCCTGTCCTCTGTCAGGTAAATCTTCATTTCTACAGAATCTATAAGAGTCCCCAGGAAGGGAACTCTTGTGAGTGGAACGAGTGAACTTTTCTTTTCGTTCACCTTCCATCCATGTGACC
Source organism: Bombina bombina (assembly GCF_027579735.1). NCBI lineage: Eukaryota > Metazoa > Chordata > Amphibia > Anura > Bombinatoridae > Bombina > Bombina bombina. The sequence continues at coordinate 308,759,159 of NC_069503.1, forward strand.
TTAGAAATGTCAGCACTAACTCTGTATGAGACTTGGCAGTTTGAAAGCTTGAAGCTTGTATCAGAATGTCGTCTAGGTATGGAGCTACCGAGATTCCCCGCGGTCTTAGTACCGCCAGAAGAGCACCCAGAACCTTTGTGAAGATTCTTGGAGCTGTAGCCAATCCGAATGGAAGAGCCACAAACTGGTAATGCCTGTCTAGGAAGGCAAACCTTAGGTACCGATAATGATCTTTGTGAATCGGTATGTGAAGGTAAGCATCTTTTAAATCTACAGTGGTCATGTATTGACCCTCTTGGATCATAGGTAAAATTGTCCGAATAGTCTCCATCTTGAACGATGGAACTCTTAGGAATTTGTTTAGGATCTTTAAGTCCAGGATTGGTCTGAAAGTTCCCTCTTTTTTGGGAACCACAAACAGATTTGAGTAAAACCCCTGTCCCTGTTCCGATCGTGGAACTGGATGGATTACTCCCATTAACAAGAGCTCTTGTACGCAGCGTAGAAACGCCTCTTTCTTTGTCTGGATTGTTGACAATCTTGACAGATGAAATCTCTCTCTTGGAGGAGAGTATTTGAAGTCCAGAAGGTATCCCTGAGATATTATCTCTAGCGCCCAGGGATCCTGAACATCTCTTGCCCAAGCCTGGGCGAAGAGAGAAAGTCTGCCCCCCACTAGATCCGATCCCGGATCGGGGGCCCTCAATTCATGCTGTTTTAGGGGCAGCAGCAGGTTTCCTAGTCTGCTTGCCCTTGTTCCAGGACTGGTTAGGTTTCCAGCCTTGTCTGTAGCGAGCAACAGCTCCTTCCTGTTTTGGTGCAGAGGAAGTTGATGCTGCTCCTGCTTTGAAATTACGAAAGGAATGAAAATTAGACTGTCTAGTCTTGGCTTTGTCCTGAGGCAGGGCATGGCCTTTACCTCCTGTAATGTCAGCGATAATCTCTTTCAACCCGGGCCCGAATAAGGTCTGCCCTTTGAAAGGTATATTAAGCAATTTAGACTTAGAAGTAACATCAGCTGACCAGGATTTTAGCCACAGCGCCCTGCGTGCCTGAATGGCGAATCCTGAATTCTTCGCCGTAAGTTTAGTAAGATGTACTACGGCCTCCGAAATGAATGAATTAGATAGTTTAAGGACTCTAAGCCTGTCCGTAATGTCGTCCAGAGTAGCTGAACCAATGTTCTCTTCCAGAGACTCAATCCAGAATGCCGCTGCAGCCGTGATCGGCGCAATGCATGCAAGGGGTTGCAATATAAAACCTTGTTGAACAAACATTTTCTTAAGGTAACCCTCTAACTTTTTATCCATTGGATCTGAAAAAGCACAGCTATCCTCCACCGGGATAGTGGTACGCTTAGCTAAGGTAGAAACTGCTCCCTCCACCTTAGGGACCGTTTGCCATAAGTCCCTTGTGGTGGCGTCTATTGGAAACATTTTTCTAAATATCGGAGGGGGTGAGAACGGCACACCGGGTCTATCCCACTCCTTAGTAACAATTTCAGTAAGTCTCTTAGGTATAGGAAAAACCTCAGTACTCGTCGGTACCGCAAAATATTTATCCAACCTACACATTTTCTCTGGTATTGCAACTGTGTTACAATCATTCAGAGCCGCTAATACCTCCCCTAGTAATACACGGAGGTTTTCCAGTTTAAATTTAAAATTTGAAATATCTGAATCCAGTCTGTTTGGATCAGAACCGTCACCCACAGAATGAAGTTCTCCGTCCTCATGTTCTGCCACCTGTGACGCAGTGTCTGACATGGCCCTAATATTATCAGCGCACTCTGTTCTCACCCCAGAGTGATCACGCTTACCTCTTAGTTCTGGTAATTTAGCCAAAACCTCAGTCATAACAGTAGCCATATCCTGTAATGTGATTTGTAATGGCCGCCCAGATGTACTCGGCGCTACAATATCACGCACCTCCCTCTGAGCGGGAGATGTAGGTACTGACACGTGAGGCGAGTTAGTCGGCATAACTCTGTTTGGTGAAATTTGTTCAATTTGTACAGATTGACTTTTATTTAAAGTAGCATCAATACAGTTAGTACATAAATTTCTATTGGGCTCCACTTTGGCATTGCAACAAATGACACAAGTATCATCCTCTGAATCAGACATGTTTAACACACTAGCAAATAAACTTGCAACTTGGAAATACAATTCAATTAGAATAATATTAAAACGTACTGTGCCTTTAAGAAGCACAGAAGATCTATGACAGTTGAAAATTAATAAATTGAAACAGTTATAGCCTCAATCCTTGTAAACAACACAACTTTAGCAAAGGTTTAATCCCATTAGCAAAGATAACAAATTCTGAAAGCAGGAAACAAATTACAGAATAAACGTTTTTTATCTCAGTCAAACTATAATTCTCACAGCTCTGCTGAGAGAAATTACCTCCCTCAAAATAAGTTTTGAAGACCCCTGAGCTCTGTAGAGATGAACCGGATCATGCAGGGAATACAATGAGTTGCTGACTGAAATATTTGATGCATAGTAAAAGCGCCAAAAAACGGCCCCTCCCCCTCACACACAGCAGTGAGGGAGAAAAGAAACTGTCAGAAAAACAGATTAAGCAACTGCCAAGTGGAAAAATAGTGCCCAAACATTTATTCACACAGTACCTCAGCAAATGAAAACGATTTTACATTCCAGCAAAAACGTTAAACATAATCTCTAGTTATTAAACAGCTTTATGTATTTCTTACAGTGTAATTCTAGTGAAGTACCATTCCCCAGAATACTGAAGTGTAAAGTATACATACATGACATATCGGTATGGCAGGATTTTCTCATCAATTCCATTGTCAGAAAATAAAAACTGCTACATACCTCTATGCAGATTCATCTGCCCGCTGTCCCCTGATCTGAAGTTTACCTCACTCCTCAGATGGCCGAGAACAGCAATATGATCTTAACTACTCCGGCTAAAATCATAGCAAAACTCTGGTAGATTCTTCTTCAAACTCTGCCAGAGAGGTAATAACACACTCCGGTGCTATTTTAAAATAACAAACTTTTGATTGAAGATATAAAACTAAGTATAATCACCATAGTCCTCTCACACATCCTATCTAGTCGTTGGGTGCAAGAGAATGACTGGGAGTGACGTAGAGGGGAGGAGCTATATGCAGCTTTGCTGGGTGAATCCTCTTGCACTTCCTGTTGGGGAGGAGTAATATCCCAGAAGTAATGATGACCCGTGGACTGATCACACTTAACAGAAGAAAACTCTTAACCATCTCCGTGGAGATGTTGCCTGTGCAACGGCAAAGAGAATGACTGGGGTGGGCAGAGCCTAGGAGGGATCATGTGACCAGCTTTGCTGGGACTCTTTGCCATTTCCTGTTGGGGAAGAGAATATCCCACAAGTAAGGATGACGCCGTGGACCGGACACACCAATGTTGGAGAAACATACTTACCGAAAGACACCCATCCACATATAGCAGATAGCCAAACCAGTACTGAAACGGTTATCAGTAGAGGTAATGGAATATGAGAGTATATCATCGATCTGAAAAAGGGAGGTAGGAGATGAATCTCTACGACCGATAGAGAACCTATGAAAAAGATTTCCCGCGAGGAAAACCATAGAATTCAATAGGTGATACTCTCTTCACATCTCTCTGACATTCACTGTACTCTGAGAGGAATCGGGCTTCAAAATGCTGAGAAGCACATATTAACGTAGAAAATCAAGTACAAACTTACTTCACCACCTCCATAGAAGGCAAAGTTTGTAAAACTGAATTATGGGTGTGGTGAGGGGTGTATTTATAGGCATTTTGAGGTTTGGGAAACTTTGCCCCTCCTGTTAGGATTGTATATCCTATACGTCACTAGCTCATGGACTCTTGCCAATTACATGAAAGAAATGAGGCTGACGTCCTTTCATTTTGTTCGTATCCTGAGGCAGAAATGATACTTTACCACCCGTGATATCGGAAATAATTTCTGCCAATGCTGGCCCGAACAGGGTCTTTACCTTGTAAGGAATTGCCAAAAGCTTAGATTTAGAACAAACATCAGCAGACCAAGATTTAAACCAAAGAGCTCTACGCGCTAAGATTGCAAAAGCATATATTTTGGCCCCACAACATAATGACTTGTAAGGAAGCGTCCGTGATAAAGGAATTAGCTATCTTTAAAGCCTTAAAGGGACACTCAAGTCAAAATTCAGATAGAGCATGCAATTTAAAACAATTTTCCAATTTACTTCCATTAACAAAACGTGCAGTCTTTTTATATTTACCCTTTTTGAGTTACCAGCTCCTACTGAGCACGTGCAAAACTTCACAGCATATACGTATATGCATTTGTGATTGGCGGATGGCTGTCACATGATACAGGGGGAGTGGAAATAGACATAACTTTGCAATTTATTTTAAAAAAAAAAATACTACTCATTTGAAGTTCAGACTAAGTGCTATTGCATTGTCTTCTTATCATGCATTTGTTGATTATGCAAATCTACTGTATTGACTGGTCCTTTAATTCTACCCGGAATTTCCTCCAAAGAAGTTTCCCCTTGAAGGGATTCAGACAGGGCATCAAACCAATAGGCTGCCGCACTGGTTACTGTGGCAATGCACACCGCCGGTTGCCATTGCAACCCTTGATGAGTATACATTTTCTTTATAAAGGCCTCCAGCTTTTAATCCATAGGATCTTTGAACAAACAACTGTCCTCAATAGGAATAGTAGTTTTCTTAGCCAAAGTGGAAATCGCCCCTTCCACCTTTGGAACCGTCTGTCATGACTCCTTTATGGAGTCAGCCACTGGGAACCTTTTCTTAAAGACAGGGGAGGGGGAGAAAGGAATCCCTGGTCTCTCCCATTCCCGGGTGATAATTTCCGTGGCACGGTCTGGTACCGGAAAAACCTCCCCAGATGAGGGGACAAAGTATTTATTTAATTTACTAGGCACACTGAGCAACAGGTCAACGTCTGGATTCCCGCATCACACTTAGGGAGAATTCCCTAAAGGTCTTAAAGGTCATAATTTCAGACTGATATGCTTCAGGAAAGTTCTTCTCTGTGAAAGCACATTTTGAGCAAAAAGAGGCTGCTTCCTGGGTGGTAACTAGCCATAGAACAAGCTATTATTCTATTGTCCGTTCTCAGGTTGAGCGCTTCTCTTTTTATTTATGCAAATTATGACACTTTGTGGAAGTCTCCCTAAGTGTGATGAGGGAATCCAGACGTGTACCTGTTGCTCAGTGTGCTTAGAGCGATATGGCTGCACCTCACGGACGAGGACCACACTAGGTCAAAACGTACGTCTGGGGTTTGACATTTCTCATGTTCAGAGAGGGATTGCCTGGTATTTCGGGGCTGGACTGTACTGTTAAGTCAGGATCAGACTGATATGCTTCAGGAAAGTTCTCTGTGAAAGCACATGTTGAGCAAAAAGAGGCTGCTTCTTGGGTGGTAACTAGCCATAGAGCAAGCTATAATGCTTTTGTTCGCTCCAAGGTTGAGCGCTTCTCTCTTTTTATTTAAACATTATGTTCACGTTCGTGGAGTTATTTATGAGTTGGTACTAAGTGCCTGAAATACAAGTCTCAAAAGAACAAATAAGGGGGCAGTCTGCAGAAGCTTAGATGCAAGGCAATCACAGAGGTAAGAAGTATATTATAAGTGTTGGTTATACAAAACTGGGGAATCGTAAAGGGATTATCTATCTTTATAAACTGTAAAATTTTTGGTGTTTGTCCCTTTAAACCACCACACAAAGGTAATCAGTGGTTTATAGAAAGCAAATTGTTGTCACTGATAGAACACGTGCCACTGCTTGATCTCTGAGCTGCAAGTGTTTGAATAAGGGTAGATACACATACAGAATGTGTATGCTTTTTGAAACAGTAATCTCTATTATTACAAGTGTAGTTCTTCTAATACACACAGTGCAAAGCTTCCATTCAATACTGAAATGCATTGATGAACATTCACAGACGCATTAGCCTATGGCACTGGTTTTTAAACCTGTCCTCAGGCCTCCCTAACACACCACATTTTGAAGATATCTGAACTGGAGCACAGATAAAATGATCAGTTGATTAGTAAACATGGTTATTTTACCTGTTCTCATACAAGGTAATACTGAAAACCTGGCCTGTTAGGGAGGCCCGAGGACAGGTTTGATAAGCAGTGGACTAAGCTGTTATTTGGTGCTAAGCTTATTACAAAAGTAGAGTCATCCATGTCATTTCCATGGATCATCCAGCTCATCTCTTCAACTCATCCATCAACAAATGCTTTTCTCCTTGTGCCACCTGTGAAGTTACGCCAGTCTTCCTTCAGTGCCAGCTATTTTAGAGCATTAATGGTGTTTTGTGGCAGCAGGCTGTATATGCACGTTTGAGAAACTCACTTCCAGAAAGTAGAGGGTTGCACAAGGGTAATTAATAAAATGTTCCAGGTACTCATTTCTAACAAATCAAAACCTGGAGACTTGGACATGTGTGTATAACATCCTTCTGGTAGAACTTATTTTGTTGGTAATATAATCAATATGCAAGAAAACAGACCCTACAATAACCTCAGATCGTCTGCATTCATGCAGTTGATCGGCTCACCCATGAACAAACTGTAAATGATAGTCTTATAACTTGTGTAAAAAAAAAATCTAGAGCTGCAACAACTAATCGTCATAATCGATTATGAAAATAGTTGTCAACAAATCTCAATCGATTAGTTGGTTTGCAATTAGTTGGTCTGTGCACAACACCAGCTGCTTCACTCTAATGAACTCCTGCATATGGTATTGTGTTTTATGGTTATGTCCTTAGCCTAAAGCAGGGGTCGCCAACCTTTCGGACCTCAGGGACCACTAAACTCACAATTTTGAATCCTGTGGACCACTAACATAATAATAATTGCTTATATATATATATATATATACACACACACACATACTGTACATAACTAGTATAACCATAGCTAAGTTTACATTATGTATATATTTACATGTTTAAGAATTATTTTTTGGAATTAACTAACTGAATGACAAAACTGAGAGAATACTTCCTAATGAGTAGGGAGATTGTAATTTAACTCCTCCTCCATTTTCACTGATGCCCAGCCAGGCACTGTAAGGAGTTGAGGCACGACAGGGTGACACCATCAGAGGAGACTAATTCCTGCTTGATGGTGTCAAGGACCACCAACATCTTCTCGTGGACCACTGGTTGGCGACCGCTGGCCTAAAGGACGTCTACTTTTCACTTTTTCAGGACAGTATACATTTACAACTACCCATGGTTTATGTGCAACCCAGATATGTCATCATATGGATTGTTTATATTAAATCTGGTGATTTGGAACTATGCTTTTCATGATATAGTGCCAAGCTTGTTGTTTACACCTTGCCCCTGGTTTGATGGGAGTTATTTAAATTGATGTGCACTATTATCTGTTTGCACAATTATTAGCGTATTGCTTGCTATTGCTGATTATATGTACTGTAAAAATAAATGTGTAAGGCTTTGTCCTGTTATTGATATACAGTCCTTAGCGTTTTTGTTTTTATTGTTTTTTTATATTTTTAATAAATTGTGATATGTACCAGATTCAACCTTTATAAGTATATATTTGTTATTTTTAGAGCGGACTAGATATTTTACCTAACCTTATAGCTGGTTATTTACCATTGCATATAGATATTCAAGATATTTTTATGTTAGAATGAAGTCAAGGGTTACTTTATTGAGAGGTCCCTTGCCAAGGTAGAAAACACCTAGCATTGGTGAAGAGCTAACAAAGATAAATATCCCACTTTGGTGAAATTGGCAAAACCCTACTTATACACCTCAACAGCCTTTTCTCTGCTGCAGGAAATATAGCTGCAGAGAACCAGACTTAGCCAGAAACATGTGGACATGTTGAGATTTTTGCATTTCAATGCAAAGTTTCTGAAAGAGTGAATAACAGAATGTTATTAACAGTGATAGTCTAAATCTTTCTAGTTCTACCTCTTTTCAAACAGTTTGTGGTTTTGTTTTGAATAATAAAACTGTGCTCTGCTGCTTAAAAACTGAAGAAACAGTTGTGTTAATGTAAAGTTTTCGTCTGAAGTTTATATTTGTAACACTCATTATATGGATTTTATTTAAAACATAGAAAACTATTATTGTTATTATTATGATTCTCTTTTTATCCGATTAGTCGATTAATCGAAAAAATAATCGGCCGATTAATCGATTATGAAAATAATCGTTAGTTGCAGCCCTAAAAAAAATCCCAGAATTGCCTAGAGATGTACACATAGTAAATTATTGCAGAATAAATAGACCATTTTTTCTATTAAAAAAAAAAAAAAAGTCCCTTTATTTTTAAAAGGGAGCACACTGTATGAGAAAGGTAGATTTATAATATATTCAGCAGTATGTAAAGAAAGGTTGAATTTTAATTTAACATTGTATACAATAAAAGTATGATAGATCTATAGTTCTAATAAATTGCAATTATTCCCCAATGCAACGTTCCAGACAGCCCAACACATACAGCAGTGAAACAGTGAAATATTACTGGGTCATTTTTATTTATTTATTTTTTATGTAGACCTCTTAGAGGTCAAGTAAAAAACTAAAACAAAACACAAAACAAAAAAGGGGTCCCTAAAAAAAAAAAAAAAAAAAATCACAGGGACAGAAGATTGTAAGGTAGTAAAGTTATGTCAATGCACTGGAACATATCCCATTCTTCTAGAGGATTTAACAGACATACTGTGGAGATATCCATTGGACAGAAAAGTATATGTACATTTCCTGTGAAAAGTTACAAGTCCTCATACAGATTGCTGTGTGCGAAGGGTATCTTCAATCACTTGCTTTAACTGCAAACGGATAATACTGAGGAAATTCATGTATAACTTTCAAAGCTTCATCATACAATGCAAGATCTGAAGGAGAGGGGAAAAAAAAAAAAACTTTAAGAATATTTTAAAGATAACTACAAATATTAAAAAAGGGACAGTCTGCATGAAAAGGGTTAGTAAAAAATAAAATAGATAATCCCTTTATTATTACCATTTCCCTGTTTTGCATAACCAACACATAATATATCGTTTACCTCTAGGATTACCTGTATCTAAGCCTCGGCAGACTGGCTAAAATGCAAGTTTATAGAAAGCACTGAGATACGGGGCAGGATATGGAGCAATTGGTGCTATCTCCTGCATAACCATTATTCTCCACGGGTGTGAGAACAAGGTTATCTATATGGCTCACAATAACTAGCACTGCCAGTGCTTTTCTTTAGATTTGTTTTTTACAATTTTGTGCTAAGATAAGAGGCGGCCCACAGGGGCTTAGTAACAGGCAATCTTTGGGGTTATAAATTATATTATACTAACAATGTATATGCAAAGCTGGGGAGCGAGTAGTTGGGGTGTTTTTTTTTGTTTAAAAATAGATGAGAAAATCAAGTAGACTGTACCTTTAAAAGGATGTATTTTTGCAGGCAAATCAGTGCAAGATTTTGTATGTATCTGGTCACAGCAAATAAACTCAATGCCCACTTGAGAAAAGAAACACCTTGACAAACCCATGCAAAAATGTCTCAATAGGTCTCAAAACACTGGGATATACTGTATCTTGCAACAGCAATGACAACTATCCCAAAATGTAGTTGCAGTCATAGAAAACAGAATTTATGTTTACCTGATAAATTACTTTCTCCAACGGTGTGTCCGGTCCACGGCGTCATCCTTACTTGTGGGATATTCTCTTCCCCAACAGGAAATGGCAAAGAGCCCAGCAAAGCTGGTCACATGATCCCTCCTAGGCTCCGCCTACCCCAGTCATTCAACCGACGTTAAGGAGGAATATTTGCATAGGAGAAACCATATGATACCGTGGTGACTGTAGTTAAAGAAAATAAATTATCAGACCTGATTAAAAAACCAGGGCGGGCCGTGGACCGGACACACCGTTGGAGAAAGTAATTTATCAGGTAAACATAAATTCTGTTTTCTCCAACATAGGTGTGTCCGGTCCACGGCGTCATCCTTACTTGTGGGAACCAATACCAAAGCTTTAGGACACGGATGATGGGAGGGAGCAAATCAGGTCACCTAGATGGAAGGCACCACGGCTTGCAAAACCTTTCTCCCAAAAATAGCCTCAGAAGAAGCAAAAGTATCAAACTTCTAAAATTTGGTAAAAGTGTGCAGTGAAGACCAAGTCGCTGCCCTACATATCTGATCAACAGAAGCCTCGTTCTTGAAGGCCCATGTGGAAGCCACAGCCCTAGTGGAATGAGCTGTGATTCTTTCGGGAGGCTGCCGTCCGGCAGTCTCGTAAGCCAATCTGATGATGCTTTTAATCCAAAAAGAGAGAGAGGTAGAAGTTGCTTTTTGACCTCTCCTTTTACCGGAATAAACAACAAACAAGGAAGATGTTTGTCTAAAATCCTTTGTAGCATCTAAATAGAATTTTAGAGCGCGAACATCATCCAAATTGTGCAACAAACGTTCCTTCTTCGAAACTGGTTTCGGACACAGAGAAGGTACGATAATCTCCTGGTTAATGTTTTTGTTAGAAACAACTTTTGGAAGAAAACCAGGTTTAGTACGTAAAACCACCTTATCTGCATGGAACACCAGATAAGGAGGAGAACACTGCAGAGCAGATAATTCTGAAACTCTTCTAGCAGAAGAAATTGCAACCAAAAACAAAACTTTCCAAGATAATAACTTAATATCAACGGAATGTAAGGGTTCAAACGGAACCCCCTGAAGAACTGAAAGAACTAAGTTGAGACTCCAAGGAGGAGTCAAAGGTTTGTAAACAGGCTTGATTCTAACCAGAGCCTGAACAAAGGCTTGAACATCTGGCACAGCTGCCAGCTTTTTGTGAAGTAACACAGACAAGGCAGAAATCTGTCCCTTCAGGGAACTTGCAGATAATCCTTTTTCCAATCCTTCTTGAAGGAAGGATAGAATCTTAGGAATCTTAACCTTGTCCCAAGGGAATCCTTTAGATTCACACCAACAGATATATTTTTTCCAAATTTTGTGGTAAATCTTTCTAGTTACAGGCTTTCTGGCCTGAACAAGAGTATCGATAACAGAATCTGAGAACCCTCGCTTCGATAAGATCAAGCGTTCAATCTCCAAGCAGTCAGCTGGAGTGAGACCAGATTCGGATGTTCGAACGGACCTTGAACAAGAAGGTCTCGTCTCAAAGGTAGCTTCCATGGTGGAGCCGATGACATATTCACCAGATCTGCATACCAAGTCCTGCGTGGCCACGCAGGAGCTATCAAGATCACCGACGCCCTTTCCTGATTGATCCTGGCTACCAGCCTGGGGATGAGAGGAAACGGCGGGAATACATAAGCTAGTTTGAAGGTCCAAGGTGCTACTAGTGCATCCACTAGAGCCGCCTTGGGATCCCTGGATCTGGACCCGTAGCAAGGAACTTTGAAGTTCTGACGAGAGGCCATCAGATCCATGTCTGGAATGCCCCACAGTTGAGTGACTTGGGCAAAGATTTCCGGATGGAGTTCCCACTCCCCCGGATGCAATGTCTGACGACTCAGAAAATCCGCTTCCCAATTTTCCACTCCTGGGATGTGGATAGCAGACAGGTGGCAGGAGTGAGACTCCGCCCATAGAATGATTTTGGTCACTTCTTCCATCGCCAGGGAACTCCTTGTTCCCCCCTGATGGTTGATGTACGCAACAGTTGTCATGTTGTCTGATTGAAACCGTATGAACTTGGCCCTCGCTAGCTGAGGCCAAGCCTTGAGAGCATTGAATATCGCTCTCAGTTCCAGAATATTTATCGGTAGAAGAGATTCTTCCCGAGACCAAAGACCCTGAGCTTTCAGGGATCCCCAGACCGCGCCCCAGCCCATCAGACTGGCGTCGGTCGTGACAATGACCCACTCTGGTCTGCGGAAGGTCATCCCTTGTGACAGGTTGTCCAGGGACAGCCACCAACGGAGTGAGTCTCTGGTCCTCTGATTTACTTGTATCCTCGGAGACAAGTTTGTATAGTCCCCATTCCACTGACTGAGCATGCACAGTTGTAATGGTCTTAGATGAATGCGCGCAAAAGGAACTATGTCCATTGCCGCTACCATCAAACCTATCACTTCCATGCACTGCGCTATGGAAGGAAGAGGAACGGAATGAAGTATCCGACAAGAGTCTAGAAGTTTTGTTTTTCTGGCCTCTGTCAGAAAAATCCTCATTTCTAAGGAGTCTATTATTGTCCCCAAGAAGGGAACCCTTGTTGACGGAGATAGAGAACTCTTTTCCACGTTCACTTTCCATCCGTGAGATCTGAGAAAGGCCAGGACAATGTCCGTGTGAGCCTTTGCTTGAGGAAGGGACGACGCTTGAATCAGAATGTCGTCCAAGTAAGGTACTACAGCAATGCCCCTTGGTCTTAGCACAGCTAGAAGGGACCCTAGTACCTTTGTGAAAATCCTTGGAGCAGTGGCTAATCCGAAAGGAAGCGCCACGAACTGGTAATGCTTGTCCAGGAATGCGAACCTTAGGAACCGATGATGTTCCTTGTGGATAGGAATATGTAGATACGCATCCTTTAAATCCACCGTGGTCATGAATTGACCTTCCTGGATGGAAGGAAGAATTGTTCGAATGGTTTCCATTTTGAACGATGGAACCTTGAGAAACTTGTTTAAGATCTTGAGATCTAAGATTGGTCTGAACGTTCCCTCTTTTTTGGGAACTATGAACAGATTGGAGTAGAACCCCATCCCTTGTTCTCCTAATGGAACAGGATGAATCACTCCCATTTTTAACAGGTCTTCTACACAACGTAAGAATGCCTGTCTTTTTATGTAGTCTGAAGACAACTGAGACCTGTGGAACCTCCCCCTTGGGGGAAGCCCCTTGAATTCCAGAAGATAACCTTGGGAGACTATTTCTAGCGCCCAAGGATCCAGAACATCTCTTGCCCAAGCCCGAGCGAAGAGAGAGAGTCTGCCCCCCACCAGATCCGGTCCCGGATCGGGGGCCAACATTTCATGCTGTCTTGGTAGCAGTGGCAGGTTTCTTGGCCTGCTTTCCCTTGTTCCAGCCTTGCATTGGTCTCCAAGCTGGCTTGGCTTGAGAAGTATTACCCTCTTGCTTAGAGGACGTAGCACTTTGGGCTGGTCCGTTTCTACGAAAGGGACGAAAATTAGGTTTATTTTTGGCCTTGAAAGGCCGATCCTGAGGAAGGGCGTGGCCCTTACCCCCAGTGATATCAGAGATAATCTCTTTCAAGTCAGGGCCAAACAGCGTTTTCCCCTTGAAAGGAATGTTAAGTAGCTTGTTCTTGGAAGACGCATCAGCTGACCAAGATTTCAACCAAAGCGCTCTGCGCGCCACAATAGCAAACCCAGAATTCTTAGCCGCTAACCTAGCCAATTGCAAAGTGGCGTCTAGGGTGAAAGAATTAGCCAATTTGAGAGCATTGATTCTGTCCATAATCTCCTCATAAGGAGGAGAATCACTATCGACCGCCTTTACCAGCTCATCGAACCAGAAACACGCGGCTGTAGCGACAGGGACAATGCATGAAATTGGTTGTAGAAGGTAACCCTGCTGAACAAACATCTTTTTAAGTAAACCTTCTAATTTTTTATCCATAGGATCTTTGAAAGCACAACTATCTTCTATGGGTATAGTGGTGCGTTTGTTTAAAGTGGAAACCGCTCCCTCGACCTTGGGGACTGTCTGCCATAAGTCCTTTCTGGGGTCGACCATAGGAAACAATTTTTTAAATATGGGGGGAGGGACGAAAGGAATACCCGGCCTTTCCCATTCTTTATTTACAATGTCCGCCACCCGCTTGGGTATAGGAAAAGCTTCTGGGAGCCCCGGGACCTCTAGGAACTTGTCCATTTTACATAGTTTCTCTGGGATGACCAACTTGTCACAATCATCCAGAGTGGATAATACCTCCTTAAGCAGAATGCGGAGATGTTCCAACTTAAATTTAAACGTAATCACATCAGGTTCAGCTTGTTGAGAAATGTTCCCTGAATCAGTAATTTCTCCCTCAGACAAAACCTCCCTGGCCCCATCAGACTGGTTTAGGGGCCCTTCAGAACCATTATTATCAGCGTCGTCATGCTCTTCAGTATCTAAAACAGAGCAGTCGCGCTTACGCTGATAAGTGTGCATTTTGGCTAAAATGTTTTTGACAGAATTATCCATTACAGCCGTTAATTGTTGCATAGTAAGGAGTATTGGCTCGCTAGATGTACTAGGGGCCTCCTGAGTGGGCAAGACTCGTGTAGACGAAGGAGGGAATGATGCAGTACCATGCTTACTCCCCTCACTTGAGGAATCATCTTGGGCATCATTGTCATTGTCACATAAATCACATTTATTTAAATGAGAAGGAACTCTGGCTTCCCCACATTCAGAACACAGTCTATCTGGTAGTTCAGACATGTTAAACAGGCATAAACTTGATAACAAAGTACAAAAAACGTTTTAAAATAAAACCGTTACTGTCACTTTAAATTTTAAACTGAACACACTTTATTACTGCAATTGCGAAAAAATATGAAGGAATTGTTCAAAATTCACAAAAATTTCACCACAGTGTCTTAAAGCCTTAAAAGTATTGCACACCAAATTTGGAAGCTTTAACCCTTAAAATAACGGAACCGGAGCCGTTTTTAACTTTAACCCCTTTACAGTCCCTGGTGTCTGCTTTGCTGAGACCCAACCAAGCCCAAAGGGGAATACGATACCAAATGACGCCTTCAGAAAGTCTTTTCTATGTATCAGAGCTCCTCACACATGCGACTGCATGTCATGCCTCTCAAAAACAAGTGCGCAACACCGGCGCGAAAATGAGGCTCTGCCTATGATTTGGGAAAGCCCCTAAAGAGAAAGGTGTCTAAAAAAGTGCCTGCCGATATAATCTTATCAAAATACCCAGATTAAATGATTCCTCAAGGCTAAATATGTGTTAATAATGAATCGATTTAGCCCAGAAAAAGTCTACAGTCTTAATAAGCCCTTGTGAAGCCCTTATTTACAATCTTAATAAACATGGCTTACCGGATCCCATAGGGAAAATGACAGCTTCCAGCATTACATCGTCTTGTTAGAATGTGTCATACCTCAAGCAGCAAGAGACTGCTCACTGTTCCCCCAACTGAAGTTAATTCCTCTCAACAGTCCTGTGTGGAACAGCCATGGATTTTAGTAACGGTTGCTAAAATCATTTTCCTCATACAAACAGAAATCTTCATCTCTTTTCTGTTTCTGAGTAAATAGTACATACCAGCACTATTTTAAAATAACAAACTCTTGATTGAATAATAAAAACTACAGTTAAACACTAAAAAACTCTAAGCCATCTCCGTGGAGATGTTGCCTGTACAACGGCAAAGAGAATGACTGGGGTAGGCGGAGCCTAGGAGGGATCATGTGACCAGCTTTGCTGGGCTCTTTGCCATTTCCTGTTGGGGAAGAGAATATCCCACAAGTAAGGATGACGCCGTGGACCGGACACACCTATGTTGGAGAAAGACAATTTACAAATACTCTGCTGTATAACTGTTTTTCTAAATGTTAGTCCTTAGTCTTAATGGGATATAAAACCACTTTTTTAAATTTCAGGACTCAGAGCATGACATTTTAAGAAACTTTCCAATTTACTCCTATTATCAATTTTTCTTCGTTCTCTAGGTATCTATTTGAAAAGCAGAAATGTAAGGCAAGGAGTCGGCCCATTTTTGGTTCAGCGCCTGGGTAGCGCTGGCTGATTGGTGGCTATATGTAACCACCAATTAGCAAGCGCTACCCAGGTGCTGAACAAAAAAAAAAATACATAAAAAACATAATTTAAGAACTTACCCGATAAATTCATTTCTTTCATATTGGCAAGAGTCCATGAGTTAGTGACGTATGGGATATACAATCCTACCAGGAGGGACAAAGTTTCCCAAACCTCAAAATGCATATAAATTACACCCCTCACCACACCCACAATTCAGTTCAACGAATAGCCAAGTAGTGGGGTGATAAGAAAGGAGTAAAAAGCATCAACAAAGGAATTTGGAAATAATTATGCTTTATACAAAAAATCATAACCACCATAAAAAGGGTGGGTCTCATGGACTCTTGCCAATATGAAAGAAATGAATTTATCAGGTAAATTCTTACATAAATTATGTTTTCTTTCATGTAATTGGCAAGAGTCCATGAGCTAGTGACGTATGGGATAGAAATACCCAAGATGTGGAACTCCACAGAAGAGTCACTAGAGAGGGAGGGATAAAAATAAGCCATTTTCCGCTGAAAAAAAATAAATCCAAAACCCAAAATATAAAAGTTTATTCTCATAATGAAAAGAAAAAACTCAAACATAAGCAGAGGAATCAAACTGAAACAGCTGCCTGAAAAACTTTTCTACCAAAAACTGCTTCAGAAGAAGCAAACACATCAAAACGGTAGAATTTAGTAAATGTATGCAATGAAGACCAAGTTGCTGCTTTGCAAATCTGATCAATTGAAGCTTCATTATTAAAAGCCCACAAAGTGGAGACTGATCTAGTAGAATGAGCTGTAATTCTGAGGCAGGGCCTGACCAGACTCCAAATAAGCCTGATGAATCAAAAGCTTTAACCAAGATGCCAAGGAAATGGCAGAGCCTTCTGACCTTTCCTAGAACCAGAAAATATAACAAATAAACTGGAAGTCTTCCTGAAATCTTTAGTAACTTAAACATAATATTTAAAAGCTCTTACCACA
Source organism: Bombina bombina (assembly GCF_027579735.1). NCBI lineage: Eukaryota > Metazoa > Chordata > Amphibia > Anura > Bombinatoridae > Bombina > Bombina bombina. The sequence continues at coordinate 308,775,906 of NC_069503.1, forward strand.
TCCAAAGAATGTAAGGATCTCTCCAAAGAATTCTTACGATTAGGACACAAAGGAGGAAAAACAATTTCTCTATTAATGTTGTTAGAATTCACAACCTTAGGTAGAAATTTAAATGAAGTCCACTAAACTGCCTTATCCTGATGGAACAGAGCATAGGCTCAAAAGGAGGAGCCTGTAAGGCCTTCAAAACCAAATTAAGACTCCAAGGAGGAAAGATTTATTTAATGACAGGCTTGATACGGACCAAAGCCTGTACAAAACAGTGAATATCAGGAAGCTCAGCAATCTTTCTGTGAAATAAAACAGAAAGAGCAGAGATTTGTCCCTTCAAGGAACTTGCAGACAAACCCTTATCCAAACCATCCTGAAGAAACTGTAAAATTCTAGGAATTCTAAAAGAATGCCAAGAAAATTTATGAGAAGAACACCAAACTCGATTATAAATCTTCCTGGAAACAGATTTACGAGCCTGAATCATAGTATTAATCACTGAGTCAGAGAAACATGTATGACTAAGCACTAGGCATTCAATTTCCATACCTTCAAATTTAAGGATTTGAGACCCTGATGGAAAAACGGACCTCGAGACAGAAGGTCTAGCCTTAATGGAAGTGGCAAAGGTTGGCAACTGGACATCCGAACAAGGTCCGCATACCAAAACCTGTGAGGCCATGCTGGAGCTACCAGCAACACAAACTATTGTTCCATGATGATTTTGGAGATCACTCTTGGAAGAACTAGAGGCGGGAAAATATAAGCAAGTTGGTAACACCAAGGAACTTAACGCATCCACCGCTTCCGCCTGAGGATCCCTGGACCTGGACAAGTACCTGGGCAGTTTCTTGTTTAGATGGGAAGCCATCAGATCAATTTCTGGAAGACCCCACATCTGACCAATCTGAGAACACACATCTGGATGGAGCGACCACTCCCCCGGATGTAAAGTCTGACGGCTGAGATAATCCGCTTCCCAATTGTCTATACCTGGGATATTAGACAGGAGCTGGATTCCGCCTAAGCAAGTATCCGAGATACTTTTCATAGCTTGGGGAGTCCCACCCTGATGATTGACATATGCCACAGTTGTGATATTGTCTGTCTGAAAACAAATGAACGGTTCTCTCTTCAACAGAGGCCAAACCTGAAGAGCCCTGAAAATAGCACGGAGCTCCAAAATATTGATTGGTAATCTCGCCTCTTGAGATTTCCAAACCCCTTGTGCTGTCAGAGATCCCCAGACAGCTCCCCAACCTGAAAGACTTGCATCTGTTGTGATTACAGTCCAGGTGGGATGAACAAAAGAGGCCCCTTGAACTATACAATGGTTATCTAACCACCAAGTCAGAAAGAGTCGAACATTGGGATTTAAGGATATTGATTGTGATCTCTTGTATAATCCCTGCACCATTGGTTCAGCATACAAAGCTGGAGAGGTCTCATATGAAAATTTGTTCATTAAACTACTTAAGGGCACATTAAGAATTTATATACTTCTATTTTCTGCTCTTAACATGTCCCAGTCCATAGCTTACATGATTTGATACGAAGGGACAAAATAATTGCTGCAATATCTGCACAAAGAGCTCCTGTCTCATAGTGGCCAAGACGCAGACATCTAATACTACCTTACAAGGACAGAAACCAGGCACTACTCATTTTATTTTAGACATGGAAGAAGACGGTTATTCTCAAATACAGGTGCTTCTTATAGGGCTTGATCGGCAGATGCACAGGCATTTCACCGAGTTTGTGCAGCTCCTACAATATCCATGTGCTGATAAGGACCCCAGTGCACCTAAGATGGCGGAGGAAAGAGAAGGTGCTCTCTTGCTGTTGGAATCACAGACGGCTGTCAGTGCCTATGATCCCTGGGCAAATATGGATACCAACTGAGGCTGCCCATTGCCGTCGGGAGCCATAAAAGCAGAGCCGAGTCCATTGCCCTCCTGGGAAGAAGGTAATAGTTATACCACAGCGAGATTTTACGCTACAATACTATGGAGTGGAGGTGCCGATAAACAACTCATGGCAGTACAGAGAGGATATAGAGGTCTTAGTAGCTGCGTTACACAGCCAGGGCCAACGGCATTTATGTCGGATCGTCATCACAAGTACAATGCAAGCTCCATTGCCTACAGTCTTAGTCTCTATGCCACATGTACACCGAGGCCTTGCCTGATGCCAATGAAGTGGAATGCTCTAGAGCCGGTGTCGGGTAAAGAACCTTCTTACCTACTTGAGTGAACTATGGTCGTTATTCCAACGATTCAAAAACAGAATTTATGCTTACCTGATAAATTACTTTCTCCAACGGTGTGTCCGGTCCACGGCGTCATCCTTACTTGTGGGATATTCTCTTCCCCAACAGGAAATGGCAAAGAGCCCAGCAAAGCTGGTCACATGATCCCTCCTAGGCTCCGCCTACCCCAGTCATTCGACCGACGTACAGGAGGAAATATGCATAGGAGAAACCATATGATACCGTGGTGACTGTAGTTAGAGAAAATAATTCATCAGACCTGATTAAAAAAACCAGGGCGGGCCGTGGGCCCGACACACCCTTGGGGAAAGTAATTTATCAGGTAAGCATAAATTCTGTTTTCTCCAACATAGGTGTGTCCGGTCCACGGCGTCATCCTTACTTGTGGGAACCAATACCAAAGCTTTAGGACACGGATGAAGGGAGGGAGCAAATCAGGTCACCTAAATGGAAGGCACCACGGCTTGCAAAACCTTTCTCCCAAAAATAGCCTCTGAAGAAGCAAAAGTATCAAATTTGTAAAATTTGGCAAAAGTGTGCAGAGAAGACCAAGTCGCTGCCTTACATATCTGGTCAACAGAAGCCTCGTTCTTGAAGGCCCATGTGGAAGCCACAGCCCTAGTGGAATGAGCTGTGATTCTTTCAGGAGGCTGCCGTCCGGCAGTCTCATAAGCCAATCGGATAATGCTTTTAAGCCAAAAAGAAAGAGAGGTAGAAGTTGCTTTTTGACCTCTCCTTTTACCAGAATAAACAACAAACAAAGAAGATGTTTGTCTGAAATCCTTAGTAGCCTCTAAATAGAATTTTAGAGCACGGACTACGTCCAAATTGTGTAACAAACGTTCCTTCTTTGAAACTGGATTCGGACACAAAGAAGGTACAACAATCTCCTGGTTAATATTTTTGTTGGAAACAACTTTCGGAAGAAAACCAGGCTTAGTACGCAAAACCACCTTATCTGCATGGAACACCAGATAGGGCGGAGAACACTGCAGAGCAGATAACTCAGAAACTCTTCTAGCAGAAGAAATTGCAACCAAAAACAAAACTTTCCAAGATAATAACTTAATATCTACGGAATGTAAGGGTTCAAACGGAACCCCTTGAAGAACTGAAAGAACTAGATTAAGACTCCAGGGAGGAGTCAAAGGTCTGTAAACAGGCTTGATTCTAACCAGAGCCTGAACAAACGCTTGAACGTCTGGCACAGCTGCCAGCCTTTTGTGAAGTAAAACAGATAAAGCAGAGATCTGTCCCTTCAGAGAACTTGCAGATAATCCTTTCTCCAAACCTTCTTGTAGAAAGGATAGAATCTTAGGAATTTTTATCTTGTTCCATGGGAATCCTTTAGATTCACACCAACAGATATATTTTTTCCATATTTTATGGTAAATCTTTCTAGTTACAGGCTTTCTAGCCTGAATAAGAGTATCTATTACGGAATCTGAAAACCCACGCTTTGATAAAATCAAGTGTTCAATCTCCAAGCAGTCAGTTGGAGGGAAACCAGATTCGGATGTTCGAATGGACCTTGAACAAGAAGGTCCTGTCTCAAAGGTAGCTTCCATGGTGGAGCCGATGACATATTCACCAGGTCTGCATACCAAGTCCTGCGTGGCCACGCAGGAGCTATCAAGATCACCGAAGCCCTCTCCTGATTGATCCTGGCTACCAGCCTGGGAATGAGAGGAAACGGTGGGAATACATAAGCTAGGTTGAAGGTCCAAGGTGCTACTAGTGCATCCACTAGAGTCGCCTTGGGATCCCTGGATCTGGACCCGTAACAAGGAACCTTGAAGTTCTGACGAGAGGCCATCAGATCCATGTCTGGAATGCCCCATAATTGAGTTATTTGGGCAAAGATTTCCGGATGGAGTTCCCACTCCCCCGGATGGAAGGTCTGACGACTCAGAAAATCCGCTTCCCAATTTTCCACTCCTGGGATGTGGATTGCAGACAAGTGGCAGGAGTGATCCTCCGCCCATTGAATTATCTTGGTCACTTCCTCCATCGCCAGGGAACTCCTTGTTCCCCCCTGATGGTTGATATATGCAACAGTCGTCATGTTGTCTGATTGAAACCTTATGAATTTGGCCTTTGCTAGATGAGGCCAAGCTTTGAGAGCATTGAATATCGCTCTCAGTTCCAGAATGTTTATCGGGAGAAGAGATTCTTCCCAAGACCATAGACCCTGAGCTTTCAGGGGTTCCCAGACCGCGCCCCAGCCCACCAGACTGGCGTCGGTCGTGACAATGACCCACTCTGGTCTGCGGAAGCTCATTCCCTGGGACAGGTTGTCCAGGATCAGCCACCAACGGAGTGAATCTCTGGTCCTTTGATCTACTTGAATCGTCGGAGACAAGTCTGTATAATCCCCATTCCACTGTCTGAGCATGCACAGTTGTAATGGTCTTAGATGAATTCGTGCAAAAGGAACTATGTCCATTGCTGCAACCATCAATCCTATTACTTCCATGCACTGCGCTATGGAAGGATGAAGAACAGAATGAAGTACTTGACAAGAGCTTAGAAGTTTTGATTTTCTGACCTCTGTCAGAAAAATCCTCATTTCTAAGGAATCTATTATTGTTCCCAAGAAGGGAACTCTTGTTGACGGGGACAGAGAACTTTTTTCTATGTTCACTTTCCATCCGTGAGATCTGAGAAAGGCTAGAACGATGTCCGTATGAGCCTTTGCTTTTGACAGAGACGACGCTTGAATCAGGATGTCGTCCAAGTAAGGTACTACTGCAATGCCCCTTGGTCTTAGAACTGCTAGAAGGGACCCTAGTACCTTTGTGAAAATTCTCGGAGCAGTGGCTAATCCGAATGGAAGTGCCACAAACTGGTAATGCTTGTCCAGAAAAGCGAACCTTAGGAACTGATGATGTTCCTTGTGGATAGGAATATGTAGGTACGCATCCTTTAAATCCACCGTGGTCATAAATTGACCTTCCTGGATGGAAGGAAGGATCGTTCGAATGGTTTCCATTTTGAACGATGGAACCCTGAGAAATTTGTTTAGGATCTTGAGATCTAAAATTGGTCTGAATGTTCCCTCTTTTTTGGGAACTATGAACAGGTTGGAGTAAAACCCCATCCCTTGTTCTCCTATTGGAACTGGATGAATTACTCCCATCTTTAACAGGTCTTCTACACAATGTAAGAATGCCTGTCTTTTTATTTGGTTTGAAGATAATTGAGACCTGTGGAACCTTCCCCTTGGGGGTAGTTCCTTGAATTCCAGGAGATAACCCTGAGAAACTATTTCTAGTGCCCAAGGATCCTGAACATCTCTTGCCCAAGCCTGAGCAAAGAGAGAAAGTCTGCCCCCCACCAGATCCGGTCCCGGATCGGGGGCCATCCCTTCATGCTGTTTTGGTAGCTGTGGCAGGCTTCTTGGCCTGCTTACCCTTGTTCCAGCCTTGCATCGGTCTCCAGGCTGGTTTGGGTTGAGAAGTATTACCCTCTTGCTTAGAGGATGTAGAATTAGAGGCTGGTCCGTTTCTGCGAAAGGGACGAAAATTAGGCTTATTTTTAGCCTTAAAGGACCTATCCTGAGGAAGGGCGTGGCCCTTTCCCCCAGTGATGTCTGAAATAATCTCTTTCAAATCAGGACCAAACAGTGTTTTACCCTTGAAAGGGATGTTAAGCAATTTTGTCTTGGAAGACACATCCGCTGACCAAGACTTTAGCCAAAGCGCTCTGCGCGCCACGATAGCAAACCCTGAATTTTTCGCCGCTAATCTAGCTAATTGCAAAGCGGCATCTAAAATAAAAGAGTTAGCCAATTTTAGTGCTTGAACTCTGTCCATAACCTCCTCATACGAAGATTCCTTATTGAGCGACTTTTCTAGTTCTTCGAACCAGAAACACGCTGCTGTAGTGACAGGAACAATGCATGAAATTGGTTGTAGAAGGTAACCTTGCTGAACAAACATCTTTTTAAGCAAACCCTCTAATTTTTTATCCATAGGATCTTTGAAAGCACAACTATCTTCTATAGGAATAGTAGTGCGTTTGTTTAGAGTTGAAACCGCCCCCTCGACCTTGGGGACTGTCTGCCATAAGTCCTTTCTGGGGTCGACTATAGGAAATAATTTCTTAAATATAGGGGGAGGAACAAAAGGTATGCCGGGCCTTTCCCACTCCTTATTTACTATGTCCGCCACCCGCTTGGGTATAGGAAAAGCATCGGGGGGCACCGGAACCTCTAGGAACTTGTCCATCTTACATAATTTCTCTGGAATGACCAAATTGTCACAATCATCCAGAGTAGATAATACCTCTTTAAGCAGTGCGCGGAGATGTTCTAGTTTAAATTTAAATGTTACAACATCAGGTTCAGCTTGTTGAGAAATTTTTCCTGAATCTGAAATTTCTCCCTCAGACAAAACCTCCCTCCTGGCCCCTTCAGATTGGTGTGAGGGTATGTCAGAACAGTTATCATCAGCGTCCTCTTGCTCTTGAGTGTTTAAAACAGAGCAATCGCGCTTTCTCTGATAAGTAGGCATTTTGGATAAAATGTTAGCAATAGAATTATCCATTACAGCCGTTAATTGTTGCATGGTAATAAGTATGGGCGCACTAGATGTACTAGGGGCCTCTTGTGTGGGCAAAACTGGTGTAGACACAGAAGGGGATGATGCAGTACCATGCTTACTCCCCTCATTTGAGGAATCATCTTGGGCAATATCATTATCTGTGGCATCATTGTCCCTACTTTTTTTGGACACTATGTCACAATCATCACATATATTTAAATGGGGAGAAACCTTGGCTTTCATACATATAGAACATCGCTTATCTGATGGTTCAGACATGTTAAACAGGCTTAAACTTGTCAACAAAGCACAAAAAACGTTTTAAAATAAAACCGTTACTGTCACTTTAAATTTTAAACTGAACACACTTTATTACTGAATATGTGAAAAAGTATGAAGGAATTGTTCAACCCTTAAAATAACGGAACCGGAGCCGTTTTTACATTTAACCCCTATACAGTCCCAGGTATCTGCTTTGCTGAGACCCAACCAAGCCCAGAGGGGAATACGATACCAAATGACGCCTTCTATAAGCTTTTTCAGTGGTTCTTAGCTCCTCACACATGCATCTGCATGCCTTGCTCTCCAAAAACAACTGCGCATTAGTGGCGCGAAAATGAGGCTCTGCCTATGACTAGAAAAGGCCCCCATCTGAAAAAGGTGTCCAATACAGTGCCTGCCGTTTTTTTTAAAACAATGCCCAAGATTATAATAACTATAAAAGTTATAATCTGCCAAATATGTTTAGTAAAGTAATCGTTTTAGCCCAGAAAAATGTCTACCAGTTTTATAAGCCCTTATGAAGCCCTTTATTCTTTTACTTAAACTAAGAAAATGGCTTACCGGTCCCCATAGGGAAAATGACAGCCTTCCAGCATTACAAAGTCTTGTTAGAAATGTGGCCAGTCATACCTCAAGCAGAAAAGTCTGCAAACTGTTTCCCCCAACTGAAGTTACTTCATCTCAACAGTCCTGTGTGGAAACAGCAATCGATTTTAGTAACGTTTGCTAAAATCATCTTCCTCTTACAAACAGAAATCTTCATCTCTTTTCTGTTTCAGAGTAAATAGTACATACCAGCACTATTTTAAAATAACAAACACTTGATTGAAGGATAAAAACTACATTTAAACACCAAAAAACTCTTAGCCATCTCCGTGGAGATGTTGCCTGTGCAACGGCAAAGAGAATGACTGGGGTAGGCGGAGCCTAGGAGGGATCATGTGACCAGCTTTGCTGGGCTCTTTGCCATTTCCTGTTGGGGAAGAGAATATCCCACAAGTAAGGATGACGCCGTGGACCGGACACACCTATGTTGGAGAAAGTTAGATTTATGTTTGGGACTTTAGTCGCAGAGGCCAGATAAGCCCTATTGACTGTGATCCTCATTTGTTTAAGGAAGGCAAAGCTGACATTTTAGATGTGCTCTTATACTAGATATAGTGGTCTGTAGAAACGCATATACCTACTATACCTAATGATGTTAGATTTATTGTTAGATTTTATGTGTTCATTCTCTAGTTAAATGTTTATCTGCTATTGCATTAATGATGTTTCTTTTATAACTTGCTATTGCCTTGAGGCCTATGTCTATACAGTATTGCTAGTTTATAATTTAGACAGCCCATACTGGCTCTATCTTATCTTATTTAGAGGTTATAGCTTCAAGTATGTCTGAACATGTACCCCTATTAGCTCTTCACCTACAAGAACCCTACATTCTAATTTTGTTTGTATGGATATTCTTAAATACCTAATGGCCAGGTTGTTTTGGGCTCACTATGTCAGTATTATAGACTTCACCTATATTCAATCTTTAACATAGCCACCTATTGGTAGACTGTAATATGGAGTTAAGGCAACCAATGTAGATACAAATAAGTTTCAGTGAGTGCTGGGTTATGCAGCTTTATGAAACACACTGTGTCACAAGCTACTACACGATACATGGCTATGTTTTTGGGAGCTATAACAGCCAGCTCAATATTCTTGTCACAGTTAAAACTACTTTTCTTGTTATACTTTACTATATTAGCACAGGTTAAAATACCTATTATGGTCTTACTATTTTTATTGTAATGGCCAATGTATTATTGTAAATAACAGAATTTTGGTCTTATGGAGAAAGCTTTTACCTAAGTTTTATATGTCTCTTTTGCCCCCCGCCAACGCCCCATCAGGCTTACGTTGCAAACATAGGCAATTACATCCTATAGCACCTTTATCCCCATATACTTTTATTCCCAAGATAGATCAATATGGGGTTCTATAGATATTGAATTAGTTAGGACTGAGCTTGAATAGATGCCTAAGCCCCTAAAACTGGGACATAAGATTTTTAACTGACCTAACCTCTCTCCATATATAACACGCAATGCAATTGCTCTTTTAGTATCTTATTCAAGGGTGTTAGTCAATATCTCTGTTCCATAATATTTAGTATTAAACTATGCAATGTATTAACCTGATATCTGTACTACGTGGTTTTAAATTCGCTGTCAGGCTACATATATCATCAAGCACATATTATACTCCTATTGTATATTACCCATATCCTTAGTTCCTAGGAAGCTCTTGTGTAATCCTATTCTTAATATAAGATATAGTTAGTCTCATTTAAATGCAGGCAGATGGTTTTTGTATATTTGTTAAGTATTTTTGCCACTCGCATGAATTCATGCTTTACTCGTGGGGGCTGCTATCTAAGGATATACAGTACATATAATATAAACACAATGGTTAACAATGATAGTTCAATCCAGTATATGCCTCTAATCTTATATAAACTTACATGACTGCCCTAAAACTCCACATAGACTGTTGTCACTTAAGCCCCTGTAAACATTAAGCTTTTCAATGCCATAGAATTCTCACTGATATTCTGCCCTATACCTGCCCCTTAGATAATCAGACCTAATATCTAAATCATTTTTTTTTTTTTCACAAGAGACTTTCCTATATGGCTCCGCCCCTCCACTCCTCCCCCCTATTTAATAAGCGGTGCTTACCCGCTGAAATTCCTCCCCCACCCATAATATTTTTACTATAAGCCATCCTTAGGCCTAGTAGCGGCCGCAGATCTGACTATTATATATTATTCCATTTCTACGCAGCTAATGGGTCCATGAGAGGCATTCTCACTAGTCAGCCAGTTTTGCTAATATATATAAAAATTTAGAGGTTTGAGAAACTAATTTGATGTCAAACATTGTTGCAATTTTTGTTGTTTTTGATCTCTATTGTCTTTTTATGGTCGAAAATGTTTATTCACAATTGACTGAAGCGCATTTACTGTTGCACGCATATCAATGTATGATGTTTTTTGTATTGTCGCATAACCTCAATAAAAAAAATTAAAAAAAAAAACAAAAAACCTTTAACCAAGACGCCAAAGAAATGGCAGAAGCTTTCTGACCTTTCCTAGAACCAGAAAAGACAACAAATAGACTAGAAGTCTTTCTGAAATCTTTAGTAGCTTCAACATAATATTTCAAAGCTCTTACCACGTCCAAAGAATGTAAAGATCTTTCCAAAGAATTCTTAGGATTAGGACACAACGAAGGGACAACAATTTCTCTACTAATGTTGTTAGAATTCACAACTTTAGGTAAAAATTTAAATGAAGTCCGCAAAACCGCCTTATCTTGATGAAAAATCAGAAAAGGAGACTCACAAGAAAGAGCAGATAATTCAGAAACTCTTCTAGCAGAAGAGATGGCCAAAAGAAACAATACTTTCCAAGAAAGTAATTTAATGTCCAGAGAATGCATAGGCTCAAACGGAGGAGCCTGCAAAGCCCTCAAAACCAAATTAAGACTCCAAGGAGGAGAAATTGGCTTAATGACAGGTTTGATACGAACCAAAGCCTGTACAAAACAATGAATGTCAGGAAGATTACCAATTTTACTTGAAACAGAACAGAAAGAGCAGAGATTTGTCCTTTCAAAGAACTTACAGACAAACCCTTATCCAAACCATCCTGAAGAATCTGTAAAATTCTAGGAATTCTAAAACAATGCCAAGAGAATTTATGAGAAGAACACCATGAAATGCAAGTCTTCCAAACTCGGTAATAAATCTTTCTAGACACAGATTTGCAAGCCTGCAACATAGTATTAATCACAGAGTCAGAGAAACCTCTATGACTAAGCACTAAGCGTTCAATTTCCATACCTTCAAATTTAATGATTTGAGATCCTGATGGAAAAATGGACCTTGAGATAGAAGGTCTAGCCTTAAACGGAAGTGGCCAAGGTTGGCAACTGGACATCCGAACAAGATCCGCATACCAAAACCTGTGTGGCCATGCTGTAGCCACCAGCAGTACAAATGAACGCTCCATTATGATTTTGGAAATCCCTCTTGAAAGAAGAACTATAGGCGGAAAGATATAGGCAGGTTGATAATTCCAAGGTAGTGACAACGCATCCACTGCTTCCGTCTGAGGATCCCTGGACCGATACCTGGGAAGTTTCCTGTTTAGATGAGAAGCCATCAGATCTATTTCTGGAAGCCCCCACATCTGAACAATCTGAAGAAACACATCTGGGTGAAGAGACCATTCTCCCGGATGTAAAGACTGGCGACTGAGATAATCCGCTTCCCAATTGTCTATACCTGGGATATGGACCGCAGAGATTAGACAGGATCTGGATTCCGCCCATGCAAGTATCCGAGATACTTCTTTCATAGCCTGAGGACTGTGAGTCCCACCTTGATGATTGACATACGCCACAGTTGTGACATTGTCTGTCTGAAAACAAACTATTCTCTCTTCAGAAGAGGCCAAAACTGAAGAGCTCTGAGAATCGCACGGAGTTCTAAAATATTGATTGGTAATCTCACCTCTTGAGATTTCCAAACCCCCTGCGCCGTTAGAGATCCCCAGACAGCTCCCCAACCTGAAAGACTTGCATCTGTTGTGATCACAGTCCAGGTTGGACGAACAAAAGAGGCCCCTTGAACTAAACAATGGTGATCTAACCACCAAGTCAGAGATAGTCGAATATTGGGATTTAAGGAAATTAATTGTGATATCTTTGTATAATCCCTGCACCATTGGCTCAGCATACAAAGCTGAAGAGGTCTCATGTGAAAACGAGCAAAGGGGATTGCGTCCGATGCTGCAGTCATGAGACCTAAAACCTCCATGCACATAGCTACTGAAGGGAATGACAGACTGAAGTTTCCGACAAGCTGAAACCAATTTCAGACGTCTTTTGTCTGTTAGAGACAAAGTCATGGATACTGAATCTATTTGGAATCCTAAAAAGGTTACCCTTGTCTGAGGAATCAAGGAACTTTTTGGTAAATTGATTCTCCAACCATGTCTTTGAAGAAACAACACTAGTTGATTTGTGTGAGATTCTGCAGAATGTAAAGACTGAGCAAGTACCAAGATATCGTCCAAATAAGGAAACACCGCAATACCCCACTCTCTGATTACAGAGAGTAGGGCACCGAGAACCTTTGAAAAGATCCTTGGAGCTGTTGCTAGGCCAAAAGGAAGAGCAACAAATTGGTAATGCTTGTCTAGAAAAGAGAATCTCAGGAACTGATAGTGATCTGGATGAATCGGAATATGAAGATAAGCATCCTGTAAGTCTATTGTAGACATATAATGCCCTTGCTGAACAAAAAGCAGAATAGTCCTTATAGTCACCATTTTGAATGTTGGTATCCTTACATAACGATTCAAAATTTTTAGATCCAGAACTGGTCTGAAAGAATTCTCTTTCTTTGGAACAATGAACAGATTTGAATAAAACCCCAGACCCTGTTCCAGATATGGAACTGGCACAATTACCCCAGATAACTCCAGGTCTGAAACACACTTCAGGAAAGCGCGAGTGAGAAACGTCTCACAGGCGGTCTTATCTTAAAACCTATTCTGTACCCTTGAGAAACAATGTTCTGAATCCAATGATTTTGGATTGAATTGATCCAAACATCTTTGAAAAATCGTAGTCTGCCCTCTACCAGCTGCGCTGGAATAAGGGCCGCACCTTCATGCGGACTTGGGGGCTGATTTTGGTTTTCTAAAAGGCTTGGACTTATTCCAGACTGTAAAAGGCTTCCAATTGGAAACCGTTCCTTTAGGAGAAGGGTCAGGTTTCTGTTCCTTATTCTTAGATTTTTTATCCTGAGGCAAAAAGGCTCCCTTCCCACCAGTGACAGTTGAAATTATAGAATCCAACTGAGAACCAAATAATTTATTACCTTGGAAAGAAAGAGATAGCAACGTTGACTTAGAAGTCATATCCGCATTCCAGGATTTAAGCCATAAAGCTCTTCTAGCTAAAATAGCTAAAGACATATCTGATATCAATTCGAATGATATCAAAAATGGCATCACAAATAAAATTATTAGCATGTTGAATTAGCTAAACAATGCTATACACATTAGGATCTGGTACTTGTTGTGCTAATGTTTCCAACCAAAAAGTTGAAGCCGCAGCAACATCAGCCAAAGAAATAGCAGGCCTAAGAAGATGACCTGAACATAAATAAGCCTTTCTTAGATAAGATTCAAGCTTCCTATCTAAAGGATCTTTAAAAGAAGTACTATTCGCCGTAGGAATAGTAGTACGCTTAGCAAGAGTAGAGACAGCCCCATCAACTTTGGGGATCTTTTCCCAAAACTCCAATTTATCAGTCGGCAAAGGGTACAGTTTCTTAAACCTTGGAGAAGGAGTAAATGAAGTACCCAGTCTATTCCATTCCCTAGAAATTACATCTGAAAGAGCATCAGGAACTGGAAAAACCTCTGGAATAACTACATGAGGTTTAAAAAACGAATATAAACGTTTACTGGTTTTAATATCAAGAGGACTAGTCTCCTCCATATCTAATGCAATCAACACCTCTTTAATAAAGAATGAATATACTCCATTTTAAATAAATATGAAGTTTTGTCAGTGTCAATATCGGAGGCAGAATCTTCTGAACCAGATAGATCCTCATCAGAGATAGATAAATCAGAATGCTGTCGGTCATTTAAAAATTCTTCGAATTTATGAGAAGTTTTAAAAGACCTTTTTCTTTTATTAGAAGGTGGTATAACAGACAGAGCCTTCTGAATAGAATTAGAAACAAATTCTCTCACATTAACAGGAATATCCTGAACATTAGATGTTGAAGGAACAACAGGAGGTAATGAATTATTACTAATGGAAATATTGTCTGCTTTTGAAAGTTTATCATGACAACTAACACAAACTACAGCCGGAGGAACAGTTACCACAAGTTTACAACAAATGCACTTAGCTTTGGTAGAACCGACATCAGGCAGCAGCATTCCAGAAGTAGATTCTGAGACAGGGTCAGTTTGAGACATCATGCAATATGTAAATAGAAAGAAAAACATATAAAGCAAAATTATCAATTTCCTTATATGACAGATTCAGGAATGGGAAAAAATGCAAACAGAATAAGCCTCTGGAAACCAGAAGCAAAAAGAAATAATGACTTAAATAATGTAAAAAAAACTGGCGGCAAGTATGACGCCCACAATTGACAAAATATTTTTGACGCCCAAAACGTCTGCAACAAACATGAGCGTCATAGATGACGCAACTATGTGAAAACTTTTGGCGTCATAACGTCAACAAACTTAATTCTCGCGCCAAAAATGACGGCTCCCACGAGCCTAACAGCCCGCAATTTATAATTTGAAAAATTTTCAGGTAAGAAAAAATGTATTCCTATGCATTTCCCAAAAATTAAACTGACAGTCTGTAAAAAAGGAAATATACTGATTAACCTGAATCATGGCAAATATAAGTATAAAAACATATTTAGAACTTTACATATAAAGTGCCAAACCATAACTGAGAGTGTCTTTAAATAAAAGAAAACGTACTTACCAAAAAGACACTCATCTACATATAGCAGATAGCCAGACCAGTACTGAAACGAGAATCAGTAGAGATAATGGTATATAAGAGTATATTGTCGATCTGAAAAGGGAGGTAGGAGATGAATCTCTACGACCGATAACAGAGAACCTATGAAATAGATCCCCGTTAGGATGACCATTGCATTCAATAGGTAATACTCCCTTCACATCCCTCTGTCATTCACTGCACTCTGAGAGGAAACCGGGCTTCAGCATGCTGAGAAACGCATATCAACGTAGAAATCTAGCACAAACTTACTTCACCACCTCCATAGGAGGCAAAGTTTGTAAAACTGAATTGTGGGTGTGGTGGGGGGTGTATTTATAGGCATTTTGAGGTTTGGGAAACTTTGCCCCTCCTGGTCGGAATGTATATCCCATATGTCACTAGCTCATGGACTCTTGCCAATTACATGAAAGAAAGAAAGGCAGAATAGTCCTTATAGTCACTATTTTGAAAGTTGGCACTCTTACATAACGTTTCAAAATTTTCAGATCCAGAACTGGCCTGAATGAATTTTCTTTCTTTGGGACAATGAATAGATTTGAATAAAACCCCAGACCCTGTTCCTGAAACAGAACTGGTATGATTACCCCTGAAAGCTCCAGGTTTGAAACACACTTCAGAAAAGCCTGAGCCTTTACTGGATTTGCTGGGATGCGCAAGAGAAAAAAAAAAATCTTCTCACAGGTCTTACTCTGAATCCTATTCGGTACCCTTGAGAGACAATACTCTGATTCCACTGATTTTGGACAGAATCTGCCCAAATGTTTTGGAAGAAACTTAATCTGCCCCCTACCAGCTGAGCTGGAATGAGGGCCGCACCTTCATGCAGACTTGGGGGCTGGCTTTGGTTTCTTAAACAGCTTGGATTTACTCAAACTTGAAGGTTTCCAATTGGAACCAGATTCTTTGGGGGAAGGATTAGGTTTCTGTTCCTTATTTTGTTGAAAGGAACGAAAACGGTTAAAAGCTTTAGATTTACCCTTAGGTCTTATCCTGAGGCAAAAAAACTCCCTTCCCCCCAGCGAGTTGAAATAGTCGAATCCAACTGAGAACCAAATATCTTATTACCTTGGAAAGAGATCGTAATCTAGACTTAGATACCATGTCAGCATTCCAATATTTGAGCCACAAAGCTCGTCTAGCTAAAATAGCTAAAGACACAGATTTAACATAAATTTTGATGATATCAAAAATGGCATCACAGATAAAATGATTAGCATGTTGAAGCAAGTGAACAATGCTAGACAAATCAGGATCCATTTCCTGTTGCGCTAAACTTTCCAACCAAAAAGTTGATGCGGCTGCAACATCAGCCATAGAAATGGCAGGCCTGAGAAGATAACCAGACTATAAATAAGCTTTCCTTAGATGAGATTCAAGTATCCTATCTAAAGGGTCCTTAAAGGAAGTACTATCTTCCATAGATATAGTAGTACGTTTAGCAAGAGTAGAAATAGCCCCATCAACTTTGGGGATCATTTCAGAAAACTCCAATCTAACTGCTGGCAAAGGATACGATTTTTTAAACCTTGAAGGAGGAGTATAAGAAATACCAGGCCTATTCCATTCCTTAGAAATCATATCAGAAATAGCATCAGGAACTGTAAAAACCTCTGGAGTGCCAGAGGAGGTTTATAAACTGAATTTAAACGTTTACTAGTTTTAATATCAAGAGGACTAGTTTCCTCAATATCCAATGTAATCAATACCTCTTTCAACAAGGAACGAATATACTGCATTTTAAATAAATAAGTAGATTTGTCAGTGTCAATATCTGGAGGAAGGATCTTCTGAATCAGATAGATCCTCATCAGAGGAGGATAATTCAATATGTTGTCGGTCATTTGAAATTTCATCAACTGTATGAGAAGTTTTAAAAGACCTTTAACGTTTATTAGAAGGCAGGATGGCGGACAAAGCCTTCTGAATCGCATCCGCAAAAAAACACTTATATTCACAGGTATATCATGTACATTAGATGTTGAACAACAAGCATTGTACCATTACTGATGGACACATTCTCTGCATGTAAAAGCTTATCATGACAACTATTACATAACACAGCTGGAGATATAATCTCCACAAATTTACAAGAATTGCACTTCGCTTTGGTAGAACTGTTATCAGGCAGCAGGGTTCCAACAGTGGTTTCTGAGACAGGATCAGATTGAGACATCTTGCAAATGTAAGAGAAAAAAACAACATATAAAGCAAAAGTATCAATTTCCTTATATGGCAGTTTCAGGAATGGGAAAAAATGCAAACAGCATAGCCCTCCGATATAGAAAAAGGCAAGAGGCATATAGGAATGGGGTTTAAAATAATACAATTATTTGGCACTAAGTATGATGCACAACGCAAAAACATAATTTATGTAAGAACTTACCTGATAAATTCATTTCTTTCATATTAGCAAGAGTCCATGAGCTAGTGACGTATGGGATATACATTCCTACCAGGAGGGGCAAAGTTTCCCAAACCTTAAAATGCCTATAAATACACCCCTCACCACACCCACAATTCAGTTTAATGAATAGCCAAGAAGTGGGGTGATGAGAAAAAAGTGCGAAAGCATATAAAATAAGGAATTGGAATAATTGTGCTTTATACAAAAAAATCAAAACCACCACAAAAAAGGGCGGGCCTCATGGACTCTTGCTAAAATGAAAGAAATGAATTTATCAGGTAAGTTCTTACATAAATTATGTTTTCTTTCATGTAATTAGCAAGAGTCCATGAGCTAGTGACGTATGGGATAATGATTACCCAAGATGTGGATCTTTCCACACAAGAGTCACTAGAGAGGGAGGGATAAAATAAAGACAGCCAATTCCTGCTGAAAATAATCCACACCCAGAATAAAATTTTAATGAAAAAACATAAGCAGAAGATTCAAACTGAAACCACTGCCTGAAGTACGTTTCTACCAAAAACTGCTTCAGAAGAAGAAAACACATCAAAATGGTAGAATTTAGTAAAAGTATGCAAAGAGGACCAAGTTGCTGTTTTGCAAATCTGATCAACCGAAGCTTCATTCTTAAACGCCCAGGAAGTAGAAACTGACCTAGTAGAATGAGCTGTAATCCTTTGAGGCGGAGTGTTACCCGACTCAACATAGGCATGATGAAATAAAGATTTGAACCAAGATGCCAAAGAAATGGCAGAAGCTTTCTGGTCTTTTCTAGAACCGGAAAAGATGACAAATAGACTAGAAGTCTTTCGGAAAGACTTAGTAGCTTCAACATAATATTACAAAGCTCTAACAGCATCCAAAGAATGTAATGATTTCTCCTTAGAATTCATAGGATTAGGACATAATGAAGGAACCACAATTTCTCTACTAATGTTGTTAGAAATCACAACCTTAGGTAAAAAATTCAAAAGAAGTTCGCAGCACCGCCTTATCCTGATGCAAAATCAGAAAAGGAGACTCACAAAAAAGAGTAGATAATTCAGAGACTCTTCTGGCAGAAGAGATGGCCAAAAGAAACAAAACTTTCCAAGAAAGTAATATAACGACCAAAGAATGCATGGGTTCAAAAGGAGAAGCTTGAAGAGCCCCCAGAACCAAATTCAAACTCCAAAGAGGAGAAATTGACTTAATGACAGGTTTTATATGAACCAAAGCTTGTACAAAACAATGAATATCAGGAAGATTAGCAATCCTTCTGTGAAAAAGAACAGAAAGGGCAGAGATTTGTCTTTCAAGAAACTTGCGGACAAACCTTTATCTAAACCATCCTGAAGAAATATAAGTCTTCCAGACTCTATAATATATCTCTCTAGATACAGATTTACGAGCCTGTCACATAGTATCAATCACAGAGTCAGAGAAACCTCTTTGACCAAGAATCAAGCGTTCAAACTCCACACCTTAAAAACAGAATTTATGTTTACCTGATAAATTACTTTCTCCAACGGTGTGTCCGGTCCACGGCGTCATCCTTACTTGTGGGATATTCTCTTCCCCAACAGGAAATGGCAAAGAGCCCAGCAAAGCTGGTCACATGATCCCTCCTAGGCTCCGCCTACCCCAGTCATTCGACCGACGTTAAGGAGGAATATTTGCATAGGAGAAACCATATGGTACCGTGGTGACTGTAGTTAAAGAAAATAAATTATCAGACCTGATTAAAAAAACCAGGGCGGGCCGTGGACCGGACACACCGTTGGAGAAAGTAATTTATCAGGTAAATATAAATTCTTTTTTCTCCAACATAGGTGTGTCCGGTCCACGGCGTCATCCTTACTTGTGGGAACCAATACCAAAGCTTTAGGACACGGATGAAGGGAGGGAGCAAATCAGGTCACCTAAATGGAAGGCACCACGGCTTGCAAAACCTTTCTCCCAAAAATAGCCTCAGAAGAAGCAAAAGTATCAAACTTCTAAAATTTGGTAAAAGTGTGCAGTGAAGACCAAGTCGCTGCCCTACATATCTGATCAACAGAAGCCTCGTTCTTGAAGGCCCATGTGGAAGCCACAGCCCTAGTGGAATGAGCTGTGATTCTTTCGGGAGGCTGCCGTCCGGCAGTCTCGTAAGCCAATCTGATGATGCTTTTAATCCAAAAAGAGAGAGAGGTAGAAGTTGCTTTTTGACCTCTCCTTTTACCAGAATAAACAACAAACAAGGAAGATGTTTGTCTAAAATCCTTTGTAGCATCTAAATAGAATTTTAGAGCGCGAACAACATCCAAATTGTGCAACAAACGTTCCTTCTTTGAAACTGGTTTCGGACACAGAGAAGGTACGATAATCTCCTGGTTAATGTTTTTGTTAGAAACAACTTTTGGAAGAAAACCAGGTTTAGTACGTAAAACCACCTTATCTGCATGGAACACCAGATAAGGAGGAGAACACTGCAGAGCAGATAATTCTGAAACTCTTCTAGCAGAAGAAATTGCAACTAAAAACAAAACTTTCCAAGATAACAACTTAATATCAACGGAATGCAAGGGTTCAAACGGAACCCCCTGAAGAACTGAAAGAACTAAATTGAGACTCCAAGGAGGAGTCAAAGGTTTGTAAACAGGCTTAATTCTAACCAGAGCCTGAACAAAGGCTTGAACATCTGGCACAGCGGCCAGCTTTTTGTGAAGTAACACAGACAAGGCAGAAATCTGTCCCTTCAGGGAACTTGCAGATAATCCTTTTTCCAATCCTTCTTGAAGGAAGGATAGAATCCTAGGAATCTTAACCTTGTCCCAAGGGAATCCTTTAGATTCACACCAACAGATATATTTTTTCCAAATTTTGTGGTAAATCTTTCTAGTTACAGGCTTTCTGGCCTGAACAAGAGTATCGATAACAGAATCTGAGAATCCTCGCTTCGATAAGATCAAGCGTTCAATCTCCAAGCAGTCAGCTGGAGTGAAACCAGATTCGGATGTTCGAACGGACCCTGAACAAGAAGGTCTCGTCTCAAAGGTAGCTTCCAAGGAGGAGCCGATGACATATTCACCAGATCTGCGTACCAAGTCCTGCGTGGCCACGCAGGAGCTATCAAGATCACCGACGCCCTCTCCTGATTGATCCTGGCTACCAGCCTGGGGATGAGAGGAAACGGCGGGAACACATAAGCTAGTTTGAAGGTCCAAGGTGCTACTAGTGCATCCACTAGAGCCGCCTTGGGATCCCTGGATCTGGACCCGTAGCAAGGAACTTTGAAGTTCTGACGAGAGGCCATCAGATCCATGTCTGGAATGCCCCACAGCTGAGTGACTTGGGCAAAGATTTCCGGATGGAGTTCCCACTCCCCCGGATGCAATGTCTGACGACTCAGAAAATCCGCTTCCCAATTTTCCACTCCTGGGATGTGGATAGCAGACAGGTGGCAGGAGTGAGACTCCGCCCATAGAATGATTTTGGTCACTTCTTCCATCGCCAGGGAACTCCTTGTTCCCCCCTGATGGTTGATGTACGCAACAGTTGTCATGTTGTCTGATTGAAACCGTATGAACTTGGCCCTCGCTAGCTGAGGCCAAGCCTTGAGAGCATTGAATATCGCTCTCAGTTCCAGAATATATATCGGTAGAAGAGATTCTTCCCGAGACCAAAGACCCTGAGCTTTCAGGGATCCCCAGACCGCGCCCCAGCCCATCAGACTGGCGTCGGTCGTGACAATGACCCACTCTGGTCTGCGGAATGTCATCCCTCGTGACAGGTTGTCCAGGGACAGCCACCAACGGAGTGAGTCTCTGGTCCTCTGATTTACTTGTATCTTCGGAGACAAGTCTGTATAGTCCCCATTCCACTGACTGAGCATGCACAGTTGTAATGGTCTTAGATGAATGCGTGCAAAAGGAACTATGTCCATTGCCGCTACCATCAACCCGATCACTTCCATGCACTGAGCTATGGAAGGAAGAGGAACGAAATGGAGTATCCGACAAGAGTCTAGAAGTTTTGTTTTTCTGGCCTCTGTCAGAAAAATCCTCATTTCTAAGGAGTCTATTATTGTTCCCAAGAAGGGAACCCTTGTTGACGGAGATAGAGAACTCTTTTCCACGTTCACTTTCCATCCGTGAGATCTGAGAAAGGCCAGGACAATGTCCGTGTGAGCCTTTGCTTGAGGAAGGGACGACGCTTGAATCAGAATGTCGTCCAAGTAAGGTACTACAGCAATGCCCCTTGGTCTTAGCACAGCTAGAAGGGACCCTAGTACCTTTGTGAAAATCCTTGGAGCAGTGGCTAATCCGAAAGGAAGCGCCACGAACTGGTAATGTTTGCCCAGGAATGCGAACCTCAGGAACCGATGATGTTCCTTGTGGATAGGAATATGTAGATACGCATCCTTTAAATCCACCGTGGTCATGAATTGACCTTCCTGGATGGAAGGAAGAATAGTTCGAATGGTTTCCATCTTGAACGATGGAACCTTGAGAAACTTGTTTAAGATCTTGAGATCTAAGATTGGTCTGAACGTTCCCTCTTTTTTGGGAACTATAAACAGATTGGAGTAGAACCCCATCCCTTGTTCTCTTAATGGAACGGGATGAATCACTCCCATTTTTAACAGGTCTTCTACACAATGTAAGAATGCCTGTCTTTTTATGTGGTCTGAAGACAACTGAGACCTGTGGAACCTCCCCCTTGGGGGAAGTCCCTTGAATTCCAGAAGATAACCTTGGGAGACTATTTCTAGCGCCCAAGGATCCAGAACATCTCTTGCCCAAGCCTGAGCGAAGAGAGAGAGTCTGCCCCCCACCAGATCCGGTCCCGGATCGGGGGCCAACATTTCATGCTGTCTTGGTAGCAGTGGCAGGTTTCTTGGCCTGCTTTCCCTTGTTCCAGCCTTGCATTGGTCTCCAAGCTGGCTTGGCTTGAGAAGTATTACCCTCTTGCTTAGAGGACGTAGCACTTTGGGCTGGTCCGTTTCTACGAAAGGGACGAAAATTAGGTTTATTTTTTGCCTTGAAAGGCCGATCCTGAGGAAGGGCGTGGCCCTTACCCCCAGTGATATCCGAGATAATCTCTTTCAAGTCAGGGCCAAACAGCGTTTTCCCCTTGAAAGGAATGTTAAGTAGCGTGTTCTTGGAAGACGCATCAGCCGACCAAGATTTCAACCAAAGCGCTCTGCGCGCCACAATAGCAAACCCAGAATTCTTAGCCGCTAACCTAGCCAATTGCAAAGTGGCGTCTAGGGTGAAAGAATTAGCCAATTTGAGAGCATTGATTCTGTCCTTAATCTCCTCATAAGGAGGAGAATCACTGTCGACCGCCTTTATCAGCTCATCGAACCAGAAACATGCGGCTGTAGCGACAGGGACAATGCATGAAATTGGTTGTAGAAGGTAACCCTGCTGAACAAACATCTTTTTAAGCAAACCTTCTAATTTTTTATCCATAGGATCTTTGAAAGCACAACTATCCTCTATGGGTATAGTGGTGCGTTTGTTTAAAGTGGAAACCGCTCCCTCGACCTTGGGGACTGTCTGCCATAAGTCCTTTCTGGGGTCGACCATAGGAAACAATTTTTTAAATATGGGGGGAGGGACGAAAGGAATACCGGGCCTTTCCCATTCTTTATTAACAATGTCCGCCACCCGCTTGGGTATAGGAAAAGCTTCTGGGAGCCCCGGCACCTCTAGGAACTTGTCCATTTTACATAGTTTCTCTGGGATGACCAACTTGTCACAATCATCCAGAGTGGATAATACCTCCTTAAGCAGAATGCGGAGATGTTCCAACTTAAATTTAAATGTAATCACATCAGGTTCAGCTTGTTGAGAAATGTTCCCTGAATCAGTAATTTCTCCCTCAGACAAAACCTCCCTGGCCCCATCAGACTGAGTTAGGGGCCCTTCAGAAATATTAATATCAGCGTAGTCATGCTCTTCAGTATCTAAAACAGAGCAGTCGCGCTTACGCTGATAAGTGTTCATTTTGGCTAAAATGTTTTTGACAGAATTATCCATTACAGCCGTTAATTGTTGCATAGTAAGGAGTATTGGCGCGCTAGATGTACTAGGGGCCTCCTGAGTGGGCAAGACTCGTGTAGACGAAGGAGGGAATGATGCAGTACCATGCTTACTCCCCTCACTTGAGGAATCATCTTGGGCATCATTGTCATTGTCACATAAATCACATTTATTTAAATGAATAGGAATTCTGGCTTCCCCACATTCAGAACACAGTCTATCTGGTAGTTCAGACATGTTAAACAGGCATAAACTTGATAACAAGTACAAAGTTAAACACTAAAAAACTCTAAGCCATCTCCGTGGAGATGTTGCCTGTACAACGGCAAAGAGAATGACTGGGGTAGGCGGAGCCTAGGAGGGATCATGTGACCAGCTTTGCTGGGCTCTTTGCCATTTCCTGTTGGGGAAGAGAATATCCCACAAGTAAGGATGACGCCGTGGACCGGACACACCTATGTTGGAGAAATTAAGGTTTTGAGATCCTGATGGAAAAAACAGAATTTATGTTTACCTGATAAATTACTTTCTCCAACGGTGTGTCCGGTCCACGGCGTCATCCTTACTTGTGGGATATTCTCTTCCCCAACAGGAAATGGCAAAGAGCCCAGCAAAGCTGGTCACATGATCCCTCCTAGGCTCCGCCTACCCCAGTCATTCGACCGACGTTAAGGAGGAATATTTGCATAGGAGAAACCATATGTTACCGTGGTGACTGTAGTTAAAGAAAATCAATTATCAGACCTGATTAAAAAAACCAGGGCGGGCCGTGGACCGGACACACCGTTGGAGAAAGTAATTTATCAGGTAAACATAAATTCTGTTTTCTCCAACATAGGTGTGTCCGGTCCACGGCGTCATCCTTACTTGTGGGAACCAATACCAAAGCTTTAGGACACGGATGAAGGGAGGGAGCAAATCAGGTCACCTAAATGGAAGGCACCACGGCTTGCAAAACCTTTCTCCCAAAAATAGCCTCAGAAGAAGCAAAAGTATCAAATTTGTAAAATTTAGAAAAAGTGTGCAGTGAAGACCAAGTCGCTGCCTTACATATCTGATCAACAGAAGCCTCATTCTTGAAGGCCCATGTGGAAGCCACAGCCCTAGTGGAGTGAGCTGTGATTCTTTCAGGAGGCTGCCGTCCGGCAGTCTCATAAGCCAATCGGATAATGCTTTTAATCCAGAAGGAGAGAGAGGTAGAAGTTGCTTTTTGACCTCTCCGTTTACCAGAATAAACAACAAACAAAGACAAAGTTTGTCTGAAATCCTTAGTAGCTGCTAAGTAAAATTTGAGAGCACGAACTACATCCAAGTTGTGCAACAAACGTTCCTTCTTTGAAACTGGATTAGGACACAAAGAAGGCACAACTATCTTCTGGTTAATGTTTTTGTTAGAAACAACTTTTGGAAGAAAACCAGGTTTAGTACGCAAAACCACCTTATCTGCATGGAACACCAGATAAGGAGAAGAACACTGCAGAGCAGATAATTCTGAAACTCTTCTAGCAGAAGAAATTGCAACCAAAAACAAAACTTTCCAAGATAATAACTTAATATCAACGGAATGTAAGGGTTCAAACGGAACCCCCTGAAGAACTGAAAGAACTAGGTTGAGACTCCAAGGAGGAGTCAAAATTTTGTAAACAGGCTTGATTCTAACCAGAGCCTGAACAAAGGCTAGAACATCTGGCACAGCTGCCAGCTTTTTGTGAAGTAACACAGACAAGGCAGAAATCTGTCCCATCAAGGAACTTGCAGATAATCCTTTTTCCAATCCTTCTCGAAGGAAGGATAGACTCTTAGGAATCTTAACCTTGTCCCAAGGGAATCCTGCAGATTCACACCAACAGATATACCAAATTATGTGGTAATTTTTCTGGTTACAGGCTTTCAGGCCTGAACAAGAGTATTAATAACAGAATCTGAGAACCCTCGCTTTGATAAGATCAAGCGTTCAATCTCCAAGCAGTCAGCTGGAGTGGGTCGAACGGACCTAGAACAAGAAGGTCTCTCAAAGGTAGCTTCCATGGTGGAGCCGATAACATATTCACCAGATCTGCATACCAAGTCCTGCGTGGCCACGCAGGAGCTATCAAAATCACCGACGCCCTCTCCTGATTGATCCTGGCTACCAGCCTGGGGATGAGAGGAAAACGGCGGGAACACATAAGCTAGTTTGAAGGTCCAAGGTGCTACTAGTGCATCCACTAGAGCCGCCTTGGGATCCCTGGATCTGTACCCGTAGTAAGGAACTCTGAAGTTCTGACGAGAGGCCATCAGATCCATGTCTGGAATGCCCCACGGTTGAGTGACTTGGGCAAAGATTTCCGGATGGAGTTCCCACTCCCCCGGATGCAATGTCTGACGACTCAGAAAATCCGCTTCCCAATTTTCCACTCCTGGGATGTGGATAGCAGACAGGTGGCAGGAGTGAGACTCCGCCCATAGAATGATTTTGGTCACTTCTTCCATCGCTAGGGAACTCCTTGTTCCCCCCTGATGGTTGATGTATGAACTTGGCCCTCGCTAGCTGAGGCCAAGCTTTGAGAGCATTGAATATCGCTCTCAGTTCCAGAATATTTATCGGTAGAAGAGATTCTACCCGAGACCAAAGACCCTGAGCTTTCAGGGATCCCCAGACCGCGCCCCAGCCCATCAGACTGGCGTCGGTCGTGACAATGACCCACTCTGGTCTGCGGAAGGTCATCCCTTGTGACAGGTTGTCCAGGGACAGCCACCAACGGAATGAGTCTCTGGTCCTCTGATTTACTTGTATCTTCGGAGACAAGTCTGAATAGTCCCCATTCCACTGACTGAGCATGAACAGTTGTAATGGTCTTAGATGAATGCGCACAAAAGGAACTATGTCCATTGCCGCTACCATCAAACCTATCACTTCCATGCACTGCGCTATGGAAGGAAGAGGAACGGAATGAAGTATCCGACAAGAGTCTAGAAGTTTTGTTTTTCTGGCTTCTGTCAGAAAAATCCTCATTTCTAAGGAGTCTATTATAGTTCCCAAGAAGGGAACCCTCGTTGACGGAGATAGAGAACTCTTTTCCACGTTCACTTTCCATCCGTGAGATCTGAGAAAGGCCAGGACAATGTCCGTGTGAGCCTTTACTTGAGGAAGGGACGACGCTCGAATCAGAATGTCGTCCAAGTAAGGTACTACAGCAATGCCCCTTGGTCTTAGCACCGCCAGAAGGGACCCTAGTACCTATGAGAAAATCCTAGGAGCAGTGGCTAATCCGAAAGAAAATGCCACGAACTGGAAATGTTTGTCCAGGAATGCAAACCTTAGGAACCGATGATGTTCCTTGTGGATAGGAATATGTAGATACGCATCCTTGAAATCCACCTTGGTCATGAATTGACCTTCCTGGATGGAAGGAAGAAGTGTTCGAATGGTTTCCATCTTGAACGATGGAACCTTGAGAAACTTGTTCAAGATCTTGAGATCTAAGATTGGTCTGAACGTTCCCTCTTTTTTGGGAACTATGAACAGATTGGAGTAGAACCCCATCCCTTGTTCTCCTAATGGAACAGGATGAATCACTCCCATTTTTAGCAGGTCTTCTACCCAATGTAAGAATGCCTGTCTTCTTATGTGGTCTGAAGACAACTGAGACCTGTGGAACCTCCCCCTTGGAGGAAGCCCCTTGAACTCCAGAGAATAACCTTGGGAGACTATTTCTAGCGCCCAAGGATCCAGAACATCTCTTGCCCAAGCCTGAGCGAAGAGAGAGAGTCTGCCCCCCACCAGATCCGGTCCCGGATCGGGGGCCCGCATTTCATGCTGTCTTGGTAGCAGTGGCAGGTTTCCTGGCCTGCTTTCCTTTGTTCCAGCCTTGCATAGGTCTCCAGGCTGGATTGGCTTGAGAAGTATTACCTTCCTGCTTAGAGGACGTAGCCCTTGGGGCTGATCCGTTTCTGCGAAAGGGACGAAACTTAGGTTTATTTTTGGTCTTGAAAAGACCTATCCTGAGGAAGGGCGTGGCCCTTGCCCCCAGTGATATCAGAGATAATCTCTTTCAAGTCAGGGCCAAAGAGTGTTTTCCCCTTGAAAGGAATGTCAAGCAATTTGTTCTTGGAAGACGCATCCGCTGCCCAAGATTTTAACCAAAGCGCTCTGCGCCACAATAGCAAACCCAGAATTTTTTCGCCGCTAACCTAGCCAATTGCAAGGTGGCGTCTAGGGTGAAAGAATTAGCCAATTTAAGAGCACGAATTCTGTCCATAATCTCCTCATAAGAAGAAGAATTACTAATAATCGCCTTTCCTAGCTCATCAAACTAGAAACACGCGGCTGCAGTGACAGGGACAATGCATGCAATTGGTTGTAGAAGGGAACCTTGCTGAACAAACATCTTTAGCAGACCTTCTAATTTTTTATCCATAGGATCTTGGAAAGCACAACTATCTTCTATGGGTATAGTGGCGCGCTTGTGTAGAGTAGAAACCGCCCCCTCGACCTTGGGGACTGTCTGCCATCAGTCCTTTCTGGGGTCGACTATAGGAAAACAATTTTATAAATATGGGGGGAGGTACTAAAGGTATACCGGGCCTGTCCCATTCTTTACTAACAATGTACGCCACCCGCTTGGATATAGGAAAAGCTTCGGGGGGCCCCGGGGCCTCTAAGAACTTTTCCATTTTACATAGTGGTTCTGGAATGACCAGATAATCACAATCATCCAAATTGGATAACACCTCCTTAAGCAGAGCGCGGAGATGTTCCAACTTAAATTTAAAAGTAATCACATCAGGTTCAGCTTGTTGAGAAATGTTTCCTGAATCTGAAATTTCTCCCTCAGACAAAACCTCCCTGGCCCCCTCAGACTGGTGTAGGGGCCCTTCAGAAACCATATCATCAGCGTTCTCATGCTCTACAGGATTTTCTAAAACAGAGCAGTCGCGCTTTCGCTGATAAGTGGGCATATTGGCTAAAATGTTCTTGATAGAATTATCCATTACAGCCGTTAAATGTTGCATAGTAAGGAGTATTGGCGCACTAGATGTACTAGGGGCCTCCTGTATGGGCAAGACTGGTGTAGACGAAGGAGGGGATGATGCAATACCATGCTTACTCCCCTCACTTGAGGAATCATCTTGGGCATCATTTTTACTAAAAAATTTTTATGACATAAAATACATATAGTTAAATGAGAAGGAACCTTGGTTTCCCCACAGTCAGAACACAATCTATCTGGTAGTTCAGACATGTTAAACAGGCATAAACTTGATAACAAAGCACAAAAAACGTTTTAAAATAAAACCGTTACTGTCACTTTAAATTTTAAACTAAACACACTTTATTACTGCAATTGCGAAAAAGTATGAAGGAATTGTTCAAAATTCACCAAAATTTCACCACAGTGTCTTAAAGCCTTAAAAGTATTGCACACCAAATTTGGAAGCTTTAACCCTTAAAATAACGGAACCGGAGCCGTTTTTATATTTAACCCCTTTACAGTCCCTGGAATCTGCTTTGCTGAGACCCAACCAAGCCCAAAGGGGAATACGATACCAAATGATGCCTTCAGAAAGACTTTTCTATGTATCAGAGCTCCACACACATGCAGCTGCATGCCATGCTGTCCTCAAAAACAAGTGCGCCATACCGGCGCGAAAATGAGGCTCTGACTATGATTAGGGAAAGCCCCTAAAGAATAAGGTGTCTAAAACAGTGCCTGCCGATATAATCATATCAAAATACCCAGAATAAATGATTCCTCAAGGCTAAATATGTGTTAATAATGAATCGATTTAGCCCAGAAAAAGTCTACAGTCTTAATAAGCCCTTGTGAAGCCCTTATTTACTATCTTAATAAACATGGCTTACCGGATCCCATAGGGAAAATGACAGCTTCCAGCATTACATCGTCTTGTTAGAATGTGTCATACCTCAAGCAGTAAGAGACTGCACACTGTTCCCCCAACTGAAGTTAATTGCTCTCAACAGTCCTGTGTGGAACAGCCATGGATTTTAGTTACGGTGCTAAAATCATTTTCCTCATACAAACAGAAATCTTCATCTCTTTTCTGTTTCTGAGTAAATAGTACATACCAGCACTATTTTAAAATAACAAACTCTTGATTGAATAATAAAAACTACAGTTAAACACTAAAAAACTCTAAGCCATCTCCGTGGAGATGTTGCCTGTACAACGGCAAAGAGAATGACTGGGGTAGGCGGAGCCTAGGAGGGATCATGTGACCAGCTTTGCTGGGCTCTTTGCCATTTCCTGTTGGGGAAGAGAATATCCCACAAGTAAGGATGACGCCGTGGACCGGACACACCTATGTTGGAGAAAAGAACCTTGAGACAGAAAGACTGGTCTGAACGGAAGAGTCCACAGCTGGCAAGAGGCCATCCGGACAAGATCTGCATACCAAAACCTGTGAGGCCATGCTGGAGCTACCAGCAGGACAAACGAGCATTCCTTTAGAATATTAGAGAATACCCTTGGAAGAAGAACTAGAGGCGGAAAGATATAGGCAGGATGACACTTGTAAGGAAGA
Organism: Bombina bombina; assembly: GCF_027579735.1. Taxonomy (NCBI): domain Eukaryota; kingdom Metazoa; phylum Chordata; class Amphibia; order Anura; family Bombinatoridae; genus Bombina; species Bombina bombina. The sequence goes on from NC_069503.1 coordinate 308,805,557, forward strand.
GATAATGCATCCACTGCCTCCGCCCGAGGATCCCTGGATCCGGACAGATACCAGGGAAGTTTCTTGTTTAGATGAGAAGCCATCAGATCTATTTCTGAGAGTTCCCACATTTGAACAATCTGAGGAAATACCTCTGGGTGAAGACCATTCGCCCAGGTGCAACGTTTGGCGACTGAGATAATCCGCTTTCCAATTGTCCATACCTGGGATATGAACCGCAGAGATTAGACAGGAGCTGGATTCCGCCCAAACCAAAATTCGAGATACTTCTTTCATAGCCAGAGGACTGTGAGTCCCTCCTTGATGAATGCCACAGATGTGACATTGTCTATCTGAAAACAAATGAACAACTCTCTCTTCAGAAGAGGCCAAGACTGAAGAGCTCTGAAATTGCACGGAGTTCCAAAAATATTGATCGGAAATCTCACCTCCTGAGATTCCCAAACCCCTTGTGCCGTCAGATACCCCCACACAGCTCCCCAACCTGTAAGACTTGCATCTGTTGAGATTATAGTCCAGGTCGGAAGAACAAAGAAGCCCCCTGAACTAAACGATGGTGATCTGCCCACCATGTCAGAGAGTGTTGTATAATCGGTTTAAAGATATTAATTGAGATATCTTTGAGTAATCCCTGCACCATTGGTTCAGCATACAGAGCTGAAGAGGTCGCATGTGAAAACGAGCAAAGGAGATCGCATCTGATGCGGCAGTCCTAAGACCTACAATTTCCATGCATAAGGCTACCAAAGGGAATGATTGTGACTGAAGGTTTTGACAAGCTGATATCAATGTTAAACTTCTCTTGTCTGACAAGGACAGAGTCATAGACACTGAATCTATTCTAGAAACCTAAAAAGGTTACACTTGTCTGAGGAATCAATGAACTGATTGGTAAATTGATCCTCCAACCATGAACTTGAAGAAACAACACAAGTCGATTCGTATGAGATTCTTCGAAAATGAGAAGACTGAGCAAGTACCCAGATATTGTCCAATAAGGAAATACCAAAAAACCCTGTTCTCCGATTACAGAAAGAAGGGCACCGAGAACCTTTGAAAAAAATTCTTGGAACTGAGGCTAGGCCAAACGGTAGAGCCACAAAACTGGTAATGCTTGTCTAAAAAGAGAATCTCAGACACTAAAAGATATCTGGATGAATCGGAATATGTAGATACACATCCTGTAAATCTATTGTAGACATATAATGCCCTTGCTAAACAAAAGGCAGGACAGTCCTACAGTAACCATCTTGAATGTTGGTATCCTTACATAACGATTCAATATTGATAGATCCGGAACTGGTCTGAAGGAATTGACCTTCTTTGGTACAATGAAGAGATAAAATAAAACCCCAGCCCCTGTTCCAAAACTGGAACTGGCATAATTACTCCAGCCAACTCTAGATCTGAAACACATTTCAGAAATGCTGAGCCTTTGCTGTGTTAACTGGGACACGGGAAAGAAAAAAATCTCTTAGCAGGAGGCCTTAACTGAAGCCAATTCTGTACCTTTCTGAAACAATGTTCTGAAACCAAAAATTGAGAACGGAATTGATCAAAATTTCTTTGAAGAAAACGTAATCTGCCCCATACCAGCTGAGCTGGAATAAGGTCTGCACCTTCATGGGTACTTAGGAGCTGGCTATAGGTTTTCTAAAAGGCTTGGATATATTCCAAACTGGAAATAGTTTCCAAACTGATACCGCTCCTGAGAATGAAGGATCAGGCTTTTGTTCCTTATTGTGAGGAAAGGAACAAAATGATTATTAGACCTAAATTTACCTTAGATTTTTAATCCTTTGGAAAAAAATTTCCCTTCCTTCCAGAAACAGTTGAAATAATAATTTATTACCCTGGAAAGAAAGGGAAAGCAAAGTTGACTTAGAAGACATATCAGTATTCCAAGTTTAATCCATAAAGCTTTTCTAGCTAAAATAGCTAGAGACATATACCTGACATCAACTCTAATGATATCAAAAGATGGTATCACCAATAAAATTATTAGCATGTTATAGAATAATAATAATGCTATAAAATTATGATCTGTTACTTGTTGCGCTAAAGCTTCTAACCAAAAAGTTGAAGCTGCAGCAACATCCGCTAAAAATATAGCAAGTCTAAGAAGATTACCTGAACATAAGTAAGCTTTTCTTAGAAAGGATTAAATTTTCCTATCTAAAGGATCCTTAAATAAATTACTATCTGCCGTAGGAATAGTAGCACATTTAGCAGGAGTAGAGACAGCCCCATAACCTTAGGGATTTTGTCCCAAAAAAACTCTAATCTGTCAGATGGCACAGGATATAATTGCTTAAACGTTTAGAAGGAGTAAAAGAATTACCCAAATTATTCCATTCCCTGGAAATTACTTCAGAAATAGCATCAGGGAGATTAAACACTTCTGGAATAACTACAGGAGATTTAAAAACCTTATTTAAACGTTTAGATTTAGAATCAAGAGGACCAGAATCCTCTATTTCTAATGCAATTAATACTTCTTTAAATAAAGAACGAATAAATTCCATCTTGAACAAATACAAAGATTTATCAGCATCAACCTCTGAGACAGAAACCTCTGAACCAGAAGAACCATTATCAGTATCAGAATGATGATGTTCATTTAAAAATTCATCTGAAAAAAGAGAAGTTTTAAAAGACTTTTATGTAAACTAGAAGGAGAAATAACAGACATAGCCTTCTTAATGGATTTAAAAAATAAAATCTCTTATGTTTATCAGGAACACTCTGAAAATTAGATGTTGACGGAACAGCAACAGATAATGTAACAGTACTAAAGGAAATTTTATCTGCATTAATAAGTTTGTCATGACATGCAATACAAACAACAGCTGGAGAAACAGATACCAAATATTATAGCAGATACACTTAGCTTGGTAGCTCCAGCAGTAGATAGCGATTTTCCTGTAGTATCTTCTGACTCAGATGCAACGTGAGACATCTTGCAATATGTAAGAGAAAAAAACAACATATAAAGCAAAATTGATCAAATTCCTTAAATGACAGTTTCAGGAATGGGAAAAAATGCCAAAGAACAAGCTTCTAGCAACCAGAAGCACTGAAAAAATAAGACTTAAATAATGTGGAGACAAAAGCGACGCCCTTATTTTTTAGCGCCAAATAAGACGCCCACATTATTTGGCGCCTAAATGCTTTTGGCGCCAAAAATGACGCCACATCCGGAACGCCGACATTTTTGGCGCAAAATAACGTCAAAAAAATGACGCAACTTCCGGCGACACGTATGACGCCGGAAACGGAAAAGAATTTTTGCGCCAAAAAAGTCCGCGCCAAGAATGACGCAATAAAATGAAGCATTTTCAGCCCCCGCGAGCCTAACAGCCCACAGGAAAAAAAGAGTCAAATTTTTGAAGGTAAGAAAACATAATTTATGTAAGAACTTACCTGATAAATTCATTTCTTTCATATTAGCAAGAGTCCATGAGCTAGTGACGTATGGGATATACATTCCTACCAGGAGGGGCAAAGTTTCCCAAACCTTAAAATGCCTATAAATACACCCCTCACCACACCCACAATTCAGTTTAACGAATAGCCAAGAAGTGGGGTGATAAGAAAAAAGTGCGAAAGCATATAAAATAAGGAATTGGAATAATTGTGCTTTATACAAAAAAATCATAACCACCACAAAAAAGGGCGGGCCTCATGGACTCTTGCTAATATGAAAGAAATGAATTTATCAGGTAAGTTCTTACATAAATTATGTTTTCTTTCATGTAATTAGCAAGAGTCCATGAGCTAGTGACGTATGGGATAATGACTACCCAAGATGTGGATCTTTCCACACAAGAGTCACTAGAGAGGGAGGGATAAAATAAAGACAGCCAATTCCTGCTGAAAATAATCCACACCCAAAATAAAGTTTAATGAAAAACATAAGCAGAAGATTCAAACTGAAACCGCTGCCTGAAGTACTTTTCTACCAAAAACTGCTTCAGAAGAAGAAAATACAACAAAATGGTAGAATTTGGTAAAAGTATGCAAAGAGAACCAAGTTGCCACTTTGCAAATCTGATCAACCGAAGCTTCATTCCTAAACGCCCAGGAAGTAGAAACTGACCTAGTAGAATGAGCTGTAATCCTATGAGGCGGAGTCTTACCCAACTCAATATAGGCAAGTTGAAAATAAAGATTTCAACCAAGATGCCAAAGAAATGGCAGAAGTTTTCTGGCCTTTCTAAAACCGGAAAAGATAACAAATAAACCAGAAGTCTTTCGGAAAGACTTAGTAGCTTCAACATAATATTTCAAAGCTCTAATAACATCCAAAGAATGCAACGATTTCTCCTTAGAATTCTTAGGATTAGGACATAATGAAAGAACCACAATGTCTCTACTAATGTTGTTGGAATTCACAACTTAGGTAAAAATTCAAAAGAAGTTCGCAACACCGCCTTATCCTGATGAAAAATCAGAAAAGGAGACTCACAAGAAAGAGCAGATAATTCAGAAACTCTTCTGGCAGAAGAGATGGCCAAAAGGAACAAAACTTTCCAAGAAAGTAATTTAATATCCAATGAATGCATAGGTTCAAATGGAGGAGCTTGAAGAGCCCCCAGAACCAAATTCAAACTCCAAGGAGGAGAAATTGACTTAATGACAGGCTTTATACGAACCAAAGCTTGTACAAAACAATGAATATCAGGAAGAATAGCAATCTTTCTGTGAAAAAGAACAGAAAGAGCAGAGATTTGACCTTTCAAGGAACTTGCGGACAAACCCTTATCTAAACCATCCTGAAGAAATTGTAATATTCTCGGTATTCTAAAAGAGTGCCAAGAAAAATGATGAAAAAGACACCAAGAAATATAAGTCTTCCAGACTCTATAATATATCTCTCTGGATACAGATTTACGAGCCTGTAACATAGTATTAATCACAGAGTCAGAGAAACCTCTTTGACCAAGAATCAAGCGTTCAATCTCCATACCTTTAAATTTAAGGATTTCAGATCCTGATGGAAAAAAGGACCTTGAGACAAAAGGTCTGGTCTTAACGGAAGAGTCCACGGTTGGCAAGAGGCCATCCGGACAAGATCCGCATACCAAAACCTGTGAGGCCATGCCGGAGCTACCAGCAGAACAAACGAGCATTCCTTCAGAATCTTGGAGATTACTCTTGGAAGAAGAACTAGAGGCGGAAAGATATAGGCAGGATGATACTTCCAAGGAAGTGAAAATGCATCCACTGCCTCCGCCTGAGGATCCCGGGATCTGGACAGATACCTGGGAAGTTTCTTGTTTAGATGAGAAGCCATCAGATCTATTTCTGGAAGTTCCCCCATTTGAACAATCTGAAGAAATACCTCTGGGTGAAGAGACCATTCGCCCGGATGCAACGTTTGGCGACTGAGATAATCCGCTTTCCAATTGTCCATACCTGGGATATAAACCGCAGAGATTAGACAGGAGCTGGATTCCGCCCAAACCAAAATTCGAGATACTTCTTTCATAGCCAGAGGACTGTGAGTCCTTGATGATTGATGTATGCCACAGTTGTGACATTGTCTTAACTGAAAACAAATGAACAACTCTCTCTTCGGAAGAGGCCAAGACTGAAGAGCTCTGAAAATTGCACGGAGTTCCAAAATATTGATCGGAAATCTCACCTCCTGAGATTCCCAAACCCCTTGTGCCGTCAGATACCCCCACACAGCTCCCCAACCTGTAAAACTAGCATCTGTTGAGATTATAGTCCAGGTCGGAAGAACAAAGAAGCCCCCTGAACTAAACGATGGTGATCTGTCCACCATGTCAGAGAGTGTCGTAAAATCGGTTTAAAGATATTAATTGAGATATCTTTGAGTAATCCCTGCACCATTGGTTCAGCATACAGAGCTGAAGAGGTCGCATGTGAAAACGAGCAAAGGAGATCGCATCTGATGCGGCAGTCCTAAGACCCAACATTTCCATGCATAAGGCTACCAAAGGGAATGATTGTGACTGAAGGTTTTGACAAGCTGATATCAATGTTAAACTTCTCTTGTCTGACAAGGACAGAGTCATAGACACTGAATTTATCTAGAAACCTAAAAAGGTTACCCTTGTCTGAGGAATCAATGAACTGATTGGTAAATTGATCCTCCAACCATGAACTTGAAGAAACAACACAAGTCGATTCGTATGAGATTCTACGAAAATGAGAAGACTGAGCAAGTACCAAGATATCGTCCAAATAAGGAAATACCAAAACCCTATTCTCTGATTACAGAAAGAAGGGCACCGAGAACCTTTGAAAAAAATTCTTGGAACTGAGGCTAGGCCAAACGGTAGAGCCACAAAACTGGTAATGCTTGTCTAAAAAGAGAATCTCAGACACTAAAAGTGATCTGGATGAATCGGAATATGCAGATACACATCCTGTAAATCTATTGTAGACATATAATGCCCTTGCTAAACAAAAGGCAGGATAGTCCTACAGTAACCATCTTGAATGTTGGTATCCTAACATAACGATTCAATAATGATAGATCCAGAACTGGTCTGAAGGAATTGACCTTCTTTGGTACAATGAAGAGATAAAATAAAACCCCAGCCCCTGTTCCAGAACTGGAACTGGCATAAATACTCCAGCCAACTCTAGATCTGAAACACATTTCAGAAATGCTGAGCCTTGCTGTGTTAACTGGGACACGGGAAAGAAAAGAATCTCTTAGCAGGAGGCCTTAACTTGAAGCCAATTCTGTACCTTTCTGAAACAATGTTTCTGAAACCAGAGATTAAGAACGGAATTGATCCAAATTTCTTTGAAGAAAACGTAATCTGCCCCATACCAGCTGAGCTGGAATAAGGGCCGCACCTTCATAGGTACTTAGGAGCTGGCTATAGGTTTCTATAAGGCTCGGATATATTCCAAACTGGAAATAGTTTCCAAACTGATACCGCTCCTGAGGATGAAGGATCAGGCTTTTGTTCCTTGTTGTGAGGAAAGGAACGAAATGAATATTTACCCTGGAAAGAAAGGGAAAGCAAAGTTGACTTAGAAGACATGTCAGCATTCCAAGTTTAATCCATAAAGCTTTTCTAGCTAAAATAGCTAGAGACATATACCTGACATCAACTCTAATGATATCAAAAGATGGTATCACCAATAAAATTATTAGCATGTTATAGAATAATAATAATGCTATAAAATTATGATCTGTTACTTGTTGCGCTAAAGCTTCTAACCAAAAAGTTGAAGCTGCAGCAACATCCGCTAAAAATATAGCAGGTCTAAGAAGATTACCTGAACATAAGTAAGCTTTTCTTAGAAAGGATTCAATTTTCCTATCTAAAGGATCCTTAAATGAAGTACTATCTGCCATAGGAATAGTAGTACATTAGCAGGAGTAGAGACAGCCCCATAACCTTAGGGATTTTTGTCCCAAAAAACTCTAATCTGTCAGATGGCACAGGATATAATTTGCTTAAACGTCTAGAAGGAGTAAATAAATTACCCAAATTATTCCATTCCCTGGAAATTACTTCAGAAATAGCATCAGGGAGATAAAACACTTCTGGAATAACTACAGGAGATTTAAAAACCTTATTTAAACGTTTACATTTAGTATCAAGAGGACCAGAATCCTCTATTTCTAATGCAAATAACACTTCTTTAAGTAAAGAACGAATAAATTCCATCTTGAACAAATACAAAGATTTATCAGCATCAACCTCTGAGACAGAAACCTCTGAACCAGAAGAACCATTATCAGTATCAGAATGATGATGTTCATTTAAAAATTCATCTGAAAAAAAGAGAAGTTTTAAAAGACTTTTAAGTATACTAGAAGGAGAAATAACAGACATAGCCTTCTTAATGGATTTAAAATAAATAAAATCTCTTATGTTATCAGGAACACTCTGAAAATTAGATGTTGACGGAACAGCAACAGGTAATGTAACAGTACTAAAGGAAATTTTATCTGCATTAATAAGTTTGACATGACATGCAATACAAATAACAGCTGGAGAAACAGATACCAAAAGTTTATAGCAGACTTAGCTTGGTAGCTCCAGCACTGTGCAGTGATTTTCCTGTAGTAACTTCTGACTCAGTTGCAACGTGGAACATCTTGCAATATGTAAAAGAAAAAAACAACATATAAAGCAAAATTGATCAAATTCCTTAAATGACAGTTTCAGGAATGGGAAAAAAAATGCCAGTGAACAAGCTTCTAGCAACCAGAAGCAATAAATAATGAGACTTAAATAATGTGGAGACAAAAATGACGCCCATATTTTTTAGCGCCAAAAAAGACGCCCACATTATTTGGCGCCTAAATGCTTTTGGCGCCAAAAATGACGCCACATCCGGAACGCCGACATTTTTGGCGCAAAATAACGTCAAAGAATGACGCAACTTCCGGCGACACGTATGACGCCGGAAACGGAAATAGAATTTTTGCGCCAAAAAAGTCCGCGCCAAGAATGACGCAATAAAATGAAGCATTTTCAGCCCCCGCGAGCCTAACAGCCCACAGGGAAAAAGTCAAATTTTAAGGTAAAATATGTTAAATTAAAATGCATTATCCCAAATATGAAACTGACTGTCTGAAAATAAGGAAAGTTGAACATTCTGAGTCAAGGCAAATAAATGTTTGAATACATATATTTAGAACTTTATAAACAAAGTGCCCAACCATAGCTAGGAGTGTCACAGAAAATAAGACTTACTTACCCCAGGACACTCATCTACATATAGCAGATAGCCAAACCAGTACTGAAACGAGAATCAGCAGAGGTAATGGTATATATAAGAGTATATCGTCGATCTGAAAAGGGAGGTAAGAGATGAATCTCTACGACCGATAACAGAGAACCTATGAAATAGACCCCTTAGAAGGAGATCACTGCATTCAAATAGGCAATACTCTCCTCACATCCCTCTGACATTCACTGCACGCTGAGAGGAAAACCGGGCTCCAACTTGCTGCGGAGCGCATATCAACGTAGAATCTAGCACAAACTTACTTCACCACCTCCATCGGAGGCAAAGTTTGTAAAACTGAATTGTGGGTGTGGTGAGGGGTGTATTTATAGGCATTTTAAGGTTTGGGAAACTTTGCCCCTCCTGGTAGGAATGTATATCCCATACGTCACTAGCTCATGGACTCTTGCTAATTACATGAAAGAAAAAATGATTAATTCAAATGCATTATCCCAAATATGAAACTGACTGTCTGAAAAATAAGGAAAGTTGAACATTCTGAGTCAAGGCAAATAAATATTTGAATACATATATTTAGAACTTTATAAACAAAGTGCCCAACCATAGCTTAGAGTGTCACAGAAAATAAGATTTACTTACCCCAGGACACTCATCTACATGTTGTAGAAAGCCAAACCAGTACTGAAACGAGAATCAGCAGAGGTAATGGTATATATAAGAGTATATCGTCGATCTGAAAAGGGAGGTAAGAGATGAATCTCTACGACCGATAACAGAGAACCTATGAAATAGACCCCGTAGAAGGAGATCACTGCATTCAAATAGGCAATACTCTCCTCACATCCCTCTGACATTCACTGCACGCTGAGAGGAAAACCGGGCTCCAACTTGCTGCGGAGCGCATATCAACGTAGAATCTAGCACAAACTTACTTCACCACCTCCATCGGAGGCAAAGTTTGTAAAACTGAATTGTGGGTGTGGTGAGGGGTGTATTTATAGGCATTTTAAGGTTTGGGAAACTTTGCCCCTCCTGGTAGGAATGTATATCCCATACGTCACTAGCTCATGGACTCTTGCTAATTACATGAAAGAAATGAATTTTTTTTGGCCCTAACAACATCCGGAAATGACGCAACTCGCGTCATTGTAGACGTAACCTTGTGCAAGGAACTCGGCGTCAACTAAGACGCCGGAAATGACGAATTTGCATCATCGGACTTACCTTCGCACCAAGAATGACGCAATAAACTTTGGCATTTTGCGCCCTCGCGAGCCTAATTTTGCCCGTGAAATTTAACCCCTTAGCGACCAGAGCACTTTTCCATTTTCTGTCCGTTTGGGACCAAGGCTATTTTTAAATTTTTGCGGTGTTTGTGTTTAGCTGTAATTTTCTTCTTACTCATTTACTGTACCCACACATATTATATACCGTTTTTCTCGCCATTAAATGGACTTTCTAAAGATACCATTATTTTCATCATATCTTATAATTTACTATAAAAAAAATTATAAAATATGAGGAAAAAATGGAAAAAAACACACTTTTTCTAACTTTGACCCCCAAAATCTGTTACATATCTAAAACCACCAAAAAACACCCATGCTAAATAGTTTCTAAATTTTGTCCTGAGTTTAGAAATACCCAATGTTTACATGTTCTTTGCTTTTTTTGCAAGTTATAGGGCCATAAATACAAGTAGCACTTTGCTATTTCCAAACAATTTTTTTCCAAAATTAGCGCTAGTTACATTAGAACACTGATATCTTTCAGGAATCCCTGAATATCCCTTGACAAGTATATATTTTTTTTTAGTAGACATCCCAAAGTATTGATCTAGGCCAATTTTGGTATATTTCATACCACCATTTCACCGCCAAATGCGATCAAATACAAAAAATTGTTCACTTTTTCACAAATTTTTTCACAAACTTTAGGTTTCTCACTGAAATCATTTACAAACAGCTTGTGCAATTATGGCATAAATGGTTGTAAATTCTTCTCTGGGATCCCCTTTGTTCAGAAATAGCACACATATATGGCTTTGGCGTTGCTTTTTGGTAATTAGAAGGCCGCTAAATGCCACTGCGCACCACAAGTGTATCATGCCCAGCAGTTAAGGGGTTAATTAGGGAGCTTTTAGGGAGCTTGTAGGGTTAATTTTAGCTTTAGTGTAGTGTAGTAGACAACCCCAAGTATTGATCTAGGCACATTTTGGTATATTTCATGCCACCATTTCACCGCCAAATGCGATCAAATTAAAAAAAACGTAAAATTTTTCACAATTTTAGGTTTCTCACTGAAATCATTTACAAACAGCTTGTGCAATTATGGCACAAATGGTTGTAAATGCTTGTCTGGGATCCCCTTTGTTCAGAAATAGCAGACATATATGACTTTGGCGTTGCTTTCTGGTAATTAGAAGGCCACTAAATCCTGTTGCGCCTCACACGTGTATTATGGCTAGCAGTGAAAGGGTTAATTAGGGAGTTTGTAGTGAGCTTGCAGGGTTAATTTTAGCTTTAGTGTAGAGATCAGCCTCCCATCTGACACATCCCACCCCCTGATCCCTCCCAAACAGCTCCCTTCCCTCCCCCACCCCACAATTGTCCCCGCCATCTTAAGTACTGGCAGAAAGTCTGCCAGTACTAAAATAAAAGGGTTTTTAAAAAAAAATGAAATTTGTTTTTTAGCATATTTACATATGCTACTGTGTAGGATCCCCCCCTTAGCCCCCAACCTCCCTGATCCCCCCCAAAACCGCTCTCTAACCCTCCCCTCTGCCTTATTGGGCGCCATCTTGGGTACTGGCAGCTGTCTGCCAGTACCCAGTTTACAATAAAAAGTGCTTTTTTGGGGTTTTTTTTGTTTTTTTCTGTAGTGTAGCTTCCCCCAACCCCCCACCCCCCACAAACAAACCCCCACCACCTTGCTGATTGTTTGGATTTTATTTTTTATTATATTTTTTATTTCCCCATTTTCTGCAGTGTAGCGGTTCCCACCCGCTCCCTCCCCGTGCACGCGCGCGCGCCCCCAGCCACCCCCGCCCACGATCCCGCCCCCCTTCAGATCCACATGGCCATCGATGGCCGCCACCCGCCTCCCGGTCCGGCTCCCACCCACCAACGCAGGTAGCCACCGATCTCCGGTGCAGAGAGGGCCACAGAGTGGCTCTCTCTGCACCGGATGACTTAAAAAGGTTATTGCAGGATGCCTCCATATCGAGGCATCACTGCAATAACCGGAAAGCAGCTAGAAGCGAGCAGGATCGCTTCCAGCTGCTTTCCACACTGAGGACGTGCAGGGTACGTTCTCAGGCATTAACTGCCTTTTTTCTGAGGACGTACCCTGCACGTCCTCAGTCGTTAAGGGGTTAATGAAAAAGCAGTCAATTGAAAAATGACTATACCCCAGGTAAGAAAAATATTTTCCTAAATATGTTTTTACCCAAATATGAAACTGACAGTCTACAAAAGGAAATATACATGAACCTGACTCATGGCAAATATAAGTACAACACATATATTTAGAACTTTATATTAATGCATAAAGTGCCAAACCATAGCTGAGCGTGTCTTAAGTAATGAAAACATACTTACCTAAAGACACCCATCCACATATAGCAGATAGCCAAACCAGTACTGAAACAGTATCAGTAGAGGTAATGGAATATGAGAGTATATCGTCAATCTGAATAAGGGAGGTAGTAGATGAATCTCTACGACCGATAACAGAGAACCTATGAAATACATATCCCGCGAGAAAAACCCTTGCATTCAATAGGTGATACTCCCTTCACATCCCTCTGACATTCACTATACTCTGAAAGGAATCAGGCTTCAAAATGCTGAGAAGCACATATCAATGTAGAAATCTTAGCACAAACTTACTTCACCACCTCCATAGGAGGCAAGGTTTGTAAAACTGAATTGTGGGTGTGGTGTCGTCTAGATAAGGCGCCATAGCAATTCCCTGTGATCTGATCACTGCCAATAGGGCTCCCAGAGACTTTGTGAATATTCTGGGTGCTGGGGCAAGACCAAACGGAAGGCCAACAAATTGAAAATGCATGTCTCACAATACTAACTGAATATCTGTATCATGTAAAATCTAAGAGACACCGGTGTCTAGGTGATTACTCTAAAAAAAAAAAAAACCAAGTGTGGGTGAATCAGTATCTTAGGACAGTTATTCACAAAACCCAAAATGTAAAAAAAGTTATAAGTTAAGACTAAGCAATAACCAGTATAACTATGGAAAATGTGTACAGTAGATATGAATCCATTTACATAGATTAGGGATGATAGATCACAGAGGACCTATTAGTTAAAATTGACATACAGTCTGTTATTTATCCGCTATCAGAGATAATATAGTCTTGTATTCCTAAACTAATGTATAGAGCTTATGAGTCTATCCCACACCTTGTGATCATTGACACCTTGTCAGATTAGTTCTGAGAGGATAGTCAAAATGTCTGATTTTGTGTTTATTTGTAACATCTAGAAAGGAGAATAGGCACCTTTTTTAGTTTTTATTTTGAAGTTAAGACAGGTTGCATATACGTATATTATTGGAAACATAGTACACATTTTATTTAATCCATTCATTTATCCATTGATTTTATCTTAAGACGTTTATATAATGCTTCTTATGTCACATTAAATCTTTAATTAGCTTCACTTTATAACAGTATCATTCTCTTTTTTCACACAAACCAATTAGAATTTTGTTAGAATTATTAAACTTATTTGCATATAATAGACATTTAACTTGAATTGGGTTTAGTTTTAATTTAGACACAACAGACTGCCGTAGGCGCCACCTCCATCTTTTTTTTTGTCTATTGAAATTCTGCTACACTTTGTATGAGAAGTGTGGCCAGTGAGGCTGGCCGTTCCGTTGCTTATAACAACCAGTCACACACCAACTTTCCAAATAGAGTTTTACCCTTATAAAAGGTAAAGACAAAAGCTTGGCCTTTGAAAAAACAGCCGACCAAGATTTTAACCACAAAGCTCTACGAGCTAGGACAACTTAGCTCCCAGTCTAATTACATGCATGTTGGCATTGCAGATAAAAGTATTGGCTTTTAGAGCCTTGATCCTATCTTGGATCTCCTCAAATCGTAGTCCCCTCTGATATCAAATCAGACAGGGCATCACACCAGTAAGATGCTGCTCCCGCAACCGTAGTAATACTTGCCGCAGGTTGCCACTGTAGTCCTTGATGGATGTACATCTTTAAGTAAGCCTCTAGCTTCTCATCCATAGGATCCTTAAAGGAACAACTATACTCTATAGGAATAGTAGTTATTTTAGCTAGAGTAGAAATAGCTCCTACTTTAGGAACAGTGTGCCATGAGTCACAAATAGAGTCAGCAACAGGAAACATCTTTTTAAAAACAGGGGAAGGGGAAAAGGGAATCCCTGGCTTATCCCATTCCTGAGCTATAATTTCAGACATATTGTCTGAAACAGGAAAAACATTCTCAGAAGAGGGAGAATCATAAATGCTGTTAAATTTAGAAGACTTTTTAGGGTGGACAGCAACCGAAGGTTCAGAGTCATCCAAAGTAGTTAGTACCGCCTTCAGTAGTAAACGGAGATGTTCAAGCTTAAATCTGAAATTAACTTCAGATTCACAAGATTTTTCTCCCATAGTATCAGAGTCTGATGAAGATACTTCAGTAGCTTCTGAAGGCGAAATCTCAGACATCTGAGAATGGTTGACCAGCGCAGTTTTAGAGTCAGAAACCTTGCTGACAAATGTTTAGATTTCCTCTTACGCTTAAACGAAGAAGGGAAAGCTGACAACGCCGCAGAAACTGAAGTAATCTGAGCAGCAAAATCCCCAGGTAAATAAACACCCACAGGGGGCTGAGAGGACAATAAAGGAACAACATGAGAAACGAGAGAGACACACTTGGCTCAGAAGGGAGTAATTTGTATTTAAATTTTAAAGTTTTAGCTAAGCATGAGGAAAAAAAGAACAATTTGAGCCTCTGAACATAGTAAACATTTATCCACAGACATAGAATCATCTAATTGTGAATTCATAGCTACAGAATTCAGCTCCTAAAATTTGTGAAAAATATAAGAATTTCCAAAATGTACTAAAAATGTATCATTAAATTACAGAGTGGAAATAAAAAAAAAAAAAGAAGCAAACTCAAGCTGCTACTGGATAGGATTGACACCCCACTAGCAAGAGGAAGCAAGAGACTCCTGCAGAGACCCTCTCCTCTTTGGCAGACAATCCGCTAGATAACAAAACGTTAAGTCGCAAAGCCGACACTGATCCTCTACACAGTACAGGCTCACAAAGATCTGTTCCGATACAGCGGAAGTGCGGGCGTCACGTGAGTGGATCAAAAAAAAAGAACTTCACCACATAAAAGTGCGCAAAATAGTAAACGGCTCTAGAAAGTAAAACCGTTATCCTCATTATGTCTTTTATAGCTCAATCATGTCCGTCATAGCCATATCTGCAACAAATAAAGACAAAGTAAAATCCTTTAAAACCCCTCAGCCAAGTGAAACTCTCCAATAACCCTTAAGTCTCTCACTGTGAATAAAAAACCCAATAACATTAACCTTTTTAACACACAAAAGTGCCAATAAATCTGTCCATAAGATGTATCCTTAACTAATAAGGATAACTATGTCCCAAAATAGATACATGAGGATTAACCTCTTAAGTGTTGCTGTCCTTCAGTACCTAGAAAGCAAAGGCACTTACTTCAGATCCAGCTGCAGGACAGATAACCACTACTTAGATGTGACAGGTACTCCACTCCCAGTAATGGACCTGTAGGAAAAGAAAGAACAGAGTAACCAACTCTGGCTTTCTTGCAAAGGGGTAACAAGACGCCAAACCTTGCTTGCAGGGAAAAGTACCCATAAAAGGATTAAATATCTTCAGACACCATCTTCGCACATCCTTCACTGACAGAGGCAAAGAGAATGACTGGGGATTATGGGTAAGGGAAGTCACATTTAACAGCTTTGCTGGGGTGCTCTTTGCCTCCTCCTGCTGGCCAGGAGTTGAATATCCCACTAATAATTGCAATGACGCTGTGGACTCTCCATGCCATAGGAAAAAAAAAAAAAGTCCCCCCCGCAAGACCCAGTGCAATACCACCACATATTTTCGTGACCCTATTTTTAAAGTTTGGAATGAAAATTTCAGAAGTAATATACAAGATAGCTGCAATTTTTGGTAAAGTGACTAAAATGTGCGTACTTTATTCCTCACTGTAGTCAAACTTGAAAGTGTTATAAAAGGCAATACCACACCCACTAATATCTCATTGTGACCCACTAAATATGGTGTTGCAACCCAGAAGTAGGTCGCAACCCTTGGTTTGAAGAACGCTTAGCTAGAGCATGCAGTTCAACACCTTTCCAATTCACTTCAGTTATCAAATTTACTTAGTTTTTTTGATGAAGAGTAAATCTAGGTAGGCTTATAGGAGCAGTGTTCTGTGTTCTCAAAGTGCAATAAGCAGTCCTTCAAGCTGAACACGTTCTGACTTCTGAGTGTCAGCAACATTTCTGAAAGTTAAATTTCTGAGGAAAAAACAAAAACAAAAAAAAAAAAAACACACACACTTACCAAAAGAGCATGTGTCTTCACGAAATGGAACATATGACATTCCCATGATAGTTGCTTTTGGTGTGACTTTGCCAACAACTTCAATAACTCCAGAAACCTCCTCATCCAACTAGGATTCAAAAAACAATTTTTAATTCCACTAGAGTCCATTACGAAGCAACTTAAAGTGAATGTAAAGTTAAGGCTATTAGACAAATTAGAACAATAGAAGATACAAAATGAATGACTCATTTATAAAATCGTTAATATATACTAATCTTCAGAGATATTTAAAATTGAACGCTATATGGATAAGAACTGAAGCTCCGGTTGCCATTTTCAGCAATTGATTGACAGATGACTCATCTGCAATCAACTAATCGTTGTTTCTCCCACCCCCGGCGTGTTCAGCCCCTTTGCACAAACGTCATGGCTTGGGGGAAACAACGATAAGTTGATTGCAGAGGAGTCATCTGTCAATTGCTGAAAATGGCTTGCGGAGCTTCAACTCTTATCCATATAGCGTTTCATTTTAAATCTCTGAAGATAAGAATATGCCAATGATTTCATGAATAAAAAGTGTCATTAATTTTTTTTTAGCTTCTATCGTTTGCCTTTATCTAATAGCCTTAACTATACATTCACTTTAAAGAGCATGTGAACAAAAAAAAAACAAAAAAAACTTCTTTACAATTAAGCATGCTATGAGGAATCACATCCTGAGCTTAAAGTGATAGTAAACATCATTGCTCTGCACAATAACAGAGGTTTTATCAAAAATAAACATCAACGAGGAGGAGGAAGGACCGGTCAATACTTAAGATATAAGATAAAAACAACTTAGGGACATTTAAGAAAAAAAAAAAAACACCACCACATTAAGCAACTTTAATATACATCATAATGGTAACCTAATGAGCTAATCCAGAAAGCTCAAATTTACCATCACAGTGCTAAATGAAAAAAAAAAAACAAAACAAAAAAAAAAAAAAACACCACACCTTTGCATGTAATTTTTTTATTTTTTTTATTTTAACAGATGTTTTTGTACTTAGGAAAAAAAAAAAAACACAAACACTACTTGTTTGTGCTTGAGAGACATGCCCTTGTCCATAAAAGCAGTGAGATATCAGACCTTAA
Source organism: Bombina bombina (assembly GCF_027579735.1). Lineage (NCBI taxonomy): Eukaryota > Metazoa > Chordata > Amphibia > Anura > Bombinatoridae > Bombina > Bombina bombina. The sequence continues at coordinate 308,822,984 of NC_069503.1, forward strand.
AGGGACATAAAATAAGTTCAGCTAAAAGCTTTATATAAAAAGTAAAGAGCTTAAAGGGACATAATACTTTTATGCTAAATCACTTGAAACTGATGCAGAATAACTGTAAAAAGCCGACAGGAAAATATCACCTGAGCTATGTAAAAAAGGAAGATATTTTACCTCACAATCTCCTTAGCTCAGCAGAGTAAGTTCTGTGTAAAAAGTTATACTCAGCTGCTGCCCAGCTGCAGGTAAAAAAAAATAAAAAAAAAAAATGAAGAAATGAACAGCAGACAATCAGCATCAACAGTGCTGAGGTCATGAACTCTTTTACTGTGATCTCATGAGATTTCATAGTAACTTCCTTAAACTGAATAGGGAAATAACATGAGAGTGCACAAGGCTCAATCCCTTAGCTGTACCCGGACAGACATACTGATGAGAAACTTTTGAAGTACAATACCTTTCTTTTTTACATAGAGATGTTCAGGTGACGTTTTCTAGTCCGCTTTTTACAGCCATGCTGCATCACTTTCAAGTGTTTAAACATTGGGTATCATGGCCCTTTAAAGAGACAGTCTACAATATAATTTATTTTTATTGTTTAAAAAAATAAATAAAAAAAAAATGATTAAAAAAATCCCTTTATTACCCATTCCCCAGTTTTGCATAACCAACACGGTTATATTCATATTTTTTTTTATCTCCGCGATTACCTTGTATATAAGCATCTTCTGACATCCCCGTAATCACATTACTTTATTATCTATTGACTTGCATTTATTACTGTGTTGTGCTAACAATTCCTTGGGCGTGAACACAATGTTATCTATATGCCCCACATGAACTAGCAGTCTCCTGCTGTGAAAAGCAAATAAAAAGCATGTGATAAGAGGCTGTTTATAGTGGCTTAGCAACAGGCAGAAATGTAGAGGTTTAAATGCTATAAAGTATATTCATATATCAATGTTGGTTGTGCAAAGCTGGGGAATGGGTAGAAAAGGCATTATCTATCTTTTTAAACATTAACAATTTTAGTGTAGACTGTCCCTTTAACAATTTTCTGCAACATCCCCCAGATGATTTTATGCTATCTGGCCTTTGTCTTCAGCCAAATGCACATGTGGTTGTTATCGGTGATGTGACAAGTGATGTGTCAAGTCACGTGGCACCCAACTGAAGCAGTGCACTGCTTTGTTGCTGTCAAACCACTCTACAGAGTTTGAGGAAGGGCAATTAAAGATATTGAAGTTCCTGTGCCCCCCCCCCCAAAACATTTTTAAAGATGTTTACGCACAATTTACAAACACCATAAATGTCATGACTTTTTATTGCTCATTTCATCTCACTTTGTATCCTCATAAAATCAGTTCCCATGTATTGTTTCTGCGATCCCCTTGCACTGTTATCTTACTGCCTGTTGTACAATATTTTACTGAGACCTACAGATGATGTCTGTCATCAGGTATTTTATACCAATGTGCAGGCGATGTCTGTGACAGATCATCCATATATCTGCACAAAAATACAGTGTGACAAAGTACTTTGATATTATGGCTTAAGGGGACATTCCAGTCAAAATTTAAATGCACATAAATAAATTACATATTTGGATAGAAACATTTGTAATACGCATATATTGGCAAAAATGCTTCTAGTAAAAGTTATCACTGTTTCAGTGTTAAAAATTTTTCTCTGCACATGCATGTATAGCATAGCTAGATATTCTCAGTGTACCAGCATTTTAAATACCACAGCTGCTTAGAGCAACAGTGGGGCTTGTATCATGTTAGCAATTAAACAATCATTACCAGAGATGGTACAAGCACCTTAAGCTTTCTTAAGTGCTGCATTTAGAATGCTGGTGCATACTGTAATACACTTTTGAAACAGCTATAGCTTCTATAAGAATCATTTTTGTTAATACATGCATATTACAAAAATGTTTCTATTCAAAACTTAAATGCATCCATGTGAACCTCAATTTTGGCAGGAATGTCCCTTTAATGAAAAAAAATTAAACATTTTTTTCTTTAGGGATTGGTTGTGCCCCTCAACCCATTATGCTTGTTAGTCTATGGGGAGATTGCAGGACCAGCAACCTGCTGATCCCAGACACATGCACACAACTGCAAAAGAGCTTGTATAATGCCTCTATATCTGCAGCAGGACACTGAATTGGGGGGGTAATTCAGGCTACTCCAGACAATGTAAGTAATTTTGCCGTTAAAAAAACAAAACAAAAAAACAAAACAGTTTAATAAAAGGGACAGTACACTGTAATATTGTTTTTATATTAATGTAATTTCAATGACTTGTTAAACCAGCTGCAGAGTATAAAATGTATGAGAAATTGCTTTTTCAGGTTTATTTGTGTACATGAAGTAGCTGGTTTTGTGCTTTTAAACCACAGCCTATAACAATGGGTTGAGTTTCAGATCTCATTATGTTATCACTTTTGTGTACACACACTTGCTTCCTTATCTTATATTTGTCTGTAAAACTAAAGCTCAATACATAAAAAGAACAATGGAAAATTATAATTTTATTACTTAAAGGGACAGTCTACCATAGAATTGTTAATGTTTTAAAAGATATATAATGCCTTTATTACCCATTCCCCAGTTTTGCATAACCAACAGTTATATTAATATACTTTTTACCTCTATGATTACCTTGTATCTAGGAACCTTCTTCCAGCCCCCTGATCACATGACTGTGACTGTTTATTATCTATTGTCTTAAATTTAGCATTGTATTGTGCTAGATCTTAAATAGCCCGCTGTGCCTGAAAACAGTGTTATCTATATGGCCCACGTGTACTGTCTCTTTGTGTTGAAAAGAGATTTAAAAAGCATGTGATAAGAGGCAGCCCTCAAAGGCTTAGAAATTAGCATATGAGCCTACCTATGTTTAGTCTAAACTAAGAATACCAAGAGAAAAAACATAATTTATGTAAGAACTTACCTGATAAATTCATTTCTTTCATATTAGCAAGAGTCCATGAGCTAGTGACGTATGGGATATACATTCCTACCAGGAGGAGCAAAGTTTCCCAAACCTTAAAATGCCTATAAATACACCCCTCACCACACCCACAATTCAGTTTAACGAATAGCCAAGAAGTGGGGTGATAAGAAAGGAGCGAAAGCATCAAAAATAAGGAATTGGAATAATTGTGCTTTATACAAAAAAAATCATAACCACCACAAAAAAAGGGTGGGCCTCATGGACTCTTGCTAATATGAAAGAAATGAATTTATCAGGTAAGTTCTTACATAAATTATGTTTTCTTTCATGTAATTAGCAAGAGTCCATGAGCTAGTGACGTATGGGATAGCAGATACCCATAATGTGGAACTTCCACGCAAGAGTCACTAGAGAGGGAGGGATAAAATAAAGACAGCCAATTCTGCTGAAAAATGAATCCACTACCCAAATCAAGAGTTTCAATTTTTAAAATGAAAAAAAAAAATAAAAAAAAATGAAATTATAAGCAGAAGAATCAAACTGAAACAGCTGCCTGAAGTACTATTCTACCAAAAACTGCTTCTAAGAAGAGAAAACATCAAAATGGTAGAATTTAGTAAAAGTATGCAAAGAGGACCAAGTCATTGCTTTGCAAATCTGATCAACAGAAGCTTCATTCTTAAAAAGCCCAGGAAGTAGAAACTTACCTAGTAGAATGAGCCGTAATCCTCTGAGACGGGGATTAACCAGACTCCAAATAAGCATGATGAATCAAAAGCTTTAACCAAGATGCCAAAGAAATGGCAGAAGCCTTCTGACCTTTCCTAAAACCAGAAAAGATAACAAATAGACTAGAAGTCTGTCTGAAATCTGAATAGCTTTAACATAATATTTCAAAACTCTTACCACATCCAAAGAATGTAAGAATCTTACCAAAGAATTCTTAGGATTAAGACACAATGAAAAGACAATAATTCCTCCACTAATGTTGTTAGAATTCACAACTTAAGGTGAAAATTGAAATGAGGAAAAACCACCTTATCCTGATGAAAAATCAGAACAAGGAGATTCACAAGAAAGAACAGATAATTTAAAACTGTTCTAGTTGAAGAGATGTCTAAAAAGAACAATACTTTCCATAAAAGTAATTAATGTCCAAAGAAAGCATATGCTCAAACAGAAGAGCCTGTAAAGCCTTCAGAATCAAATTAAGACTCCAAAGAGGAGAAATTGACTTAATGACAGGCTTGATACGAACCAAAGCCTGAACAAAACAAAGAATATTAGAAAGATTTAGCAATTCTTACTGTGAAACAGCACAGGAAAAGCAGAGATTTGTCCTTTCAAGGAACATGCAGACAAAACCTTATGAAGAAACTATAAAATTCTAGGAATTCTAAAAGAATGCCAAGAGAATTCATAAGAGCATCATGAGATGTAAATCTTCCAAACTCGATAATAAATCCTATTAGACACAGATTTACGAGCCTGCAACATAGTATTACTTACTGAGTCAGAGAAACTCCTATGACTAAGTACTAAGCATTACATTTTCATACCATCAAATTAATAATTTGAATTCCTGATGAAAAAAATTAAAGTTAAGATATAAGGTATGGCTATAATGGAAGTAACCAAGATTGGAAACTGAACATCCGAACAAGAACTATATACCAAAACCTGTGTGGCCATGCTAAAGCCACCAGCCACACCAAAGATTGCTCTCTGATGATTTTGAAAATCACTTTTAAAAGAAGAACCAGAGATGAAAAAATATAGGCAGATTGATAATTCCAAAGAAGTGTCAATGCATACACTACTTCCGCCTGAGGATCCCCGAACCTAAAGAGGCTCCTGGGAAGTTCCTTGTTTAGATGAGATGCCAACAGATCTATTACTGGAAGCCCTCACATCTGACAAATTGAAAAACATATCTGGGTAAAAAGACCATTCTCCCGGATGTAAAGCTTGATTTACAGAGATAATCCGCTTCCCAATGTCTATACCTGGGAAAAAGACCACAGAAATTAGATAGGAGCTGAATTTAGCCCAAGCAAATATCCAAGATATTTCTGTCACAGCCTAAGAACTGATAGTCCCACCCTGATAATTGACATACGCCACAGTTGTGACAATGTCTGTCTGAAAACAATAAACGTTTCTTCTTCAAAAAGAAACCAAACTGAAGAACTCTGAGAATGCACAGAGTTCCAAAAATATGAAATGGTAATCTCGCCTCCTGAGATTTCCAAACCCCTTGTGCTGACAGAGATCCTCAGACAGCCTCCCAACCTAAAAGACTCGCATCTGCAGATCATGGTCCAGGTTGAAAGAACCGAAGAGACCTATAGAACTAAATGATGGTGATCTTAACCACCGAATCAAAGATAGTTAAACATTAGGATTCAAAGATATAAAAAGTGATATCCTAGAATCCCTGCACCATTATTCAGCATAAGAAAACTGGAAAGGTTTTATAAATGAGCAAAGGGAATCGAATCCAATGCTGCAGCCATGAAACCTAAAACTTCCATGCATATATAGCAACTTGAAGGAAATAATAGAGACTGAAAATTCCGACAAACGGAACCCAATAAACTTGTCACTTGTCTGTTAGACACAAAAACATGGACACAATTTATCTGGAAACCTAAAAAAATTGTGACCCTTGTGTGAGGAATCAAGGAGCTTTTGATAAGAAGATCCTCTAACCATGTCTTGAAGAGACAACAAAGTCGAATCGTATGAGATTCCACAGAATGAAAAGACTGAACCAGTACCACCATACCGTCCAAATAAGGAACACTGAGAACCTTAGAAAAGATTCTTAGAGCTGTTGCTAGACCAGAAGGAAAAGCAACAAATTGGTAATACTTGTCAAAAAAAGAGAATCTCAGAAAATAAAATAATCTGAATGAAAACAGAAAATGAAGATATGCATCTATTGTATCCATTGTAAACAAATAATGCCATCACCGACCAAAAAGGCAGAATAGACCATATAAACTCCATTCTAAAAGATGGTACACTTATGACAATTCAAAAAGATTTTCTATCTTTGGAACAATGAATAGTCTTGAATAAAACCCCAAAACCCAGTTCCTAGAAATGGAACTGGAATAAATACCCCAGAAGACTCCAGGTCCGAGCAGCGCTTGAGCCCCAACGGGTGACCAGCCGCGCTTCACCAGTACCCAAAACATATAGGTCTGAATACACTTCAGCAAAGTGTTAGTCTTACTGAAATAGCTGGAATACGATAGAGAAAAAAAAAAAAAAAAAAAAAGACTTCTCACAGATGGTTTTACTCTGAATCCTATTCTGTACCCAAAGTCTAAGAAGTTTGGACCGAATAGAACCAAACAAATTTCAAAAAAGTCTCAACCTGCCCCTTACCAGCCAAGCTGGAATAAGAACCGCACCTACATGCAAATTTGGGGAGCTGACTTAAAAAAGGCTTAATTGAATGATGAAAAAAACTTCCAAGTATAAACATGTTACTTGGGGAAGAATTCAGGACTCCATTCTTTAGTAAGAACAGAAAACTAATATAAGCTTAAAGTTTTAGTCTTAGAACTAAATCTTGAAGCCCATAGTAACAGTTAAAGAATTGAATCCAATTATGAACCAAATAATTGATTACCTTGGAAAAAAAGAAATATGGATTTTAGAAATCAAATTAGCATTCCAAGATTGAAATCACAAAGTTCTTCTAGCTAAAATAGCTAAAGACATAGAATAAACCTCATTTGCGAAAATATTTAATAAAATGACAACACAAATGAAATTATTAGCATGTTAATCAAGTTAAAGGACCAGTCAACACACTGGACTTGCACAATCAACAAATGCAAGAAAACAAGACAATGCAATAGCACTTAGTCTGAAGCTCAAATGAGTAGTAGATTTTGTCCTTTTAACAATGCTAAACAAATCATAATCCGATACTTGATCTTAACGTATCCAACCAGAAAGATGAAGCAATTGCAACATCAGCCAAATAAATAACAGGTCTAAGAAAAGTACCTGAAAATAATTTTCCTTAAATAAGGTACAACCATCTGAAGGAAAAAAAAAAATACTATTTGCTATAAGAATAAAAGTATATTTAGCAGGAGTAGAGATAGCCCCATTAACTTGGGGAATCTTTCCTCAAAACTAACTGCCGGCAAAGAATACAATTTAAAAACCTTAAATAAGGACTAAAAGAAAATTCTCAGCCTATTCCATTCCCTAGTATCAGGAACTGGAAAAAACCTCTGAAGAAATCACAGAAGATAAATAAGTAGAATTTAAATGTTAGCTAGTCTTTAAAATCCAAAGAACTAGTTACTTCAATATCCAAAATAATCAACACCTTTTGAACAAAGAACAAATGTACTCTATTAAAAAATAAAAAAGAAGATTTGTTAGTGTCAATATCTGATGAAGAAAAATTCTGAATGAGAAAAAAACACCATCAGAGAAGGATAATTCAATATGTTGTTGGTCATTTGAAACTTCATCAACTAAAAAAGAAGTTTGAAAAAGACCTAAAAATTTATTAGAAGGCGGGATCAGACAAAGCCTTTAAAATAGAATCAGAAAAAAATTCTTATAAATTTCTAAGTATATCTTGTACATAAGATGTAAAAAGAATAGCAATATATAAAGCATACATACTAATGGATTCTGCATGTAAAAGTTTATCATGATAACTTATTACAAACCATAGCTAAAGATAAACATTTATAACATTTAAAATAAATGAACTTAGCTTTGGTAGGACTGATCTCAGTCAACAGGAATCCCTCAGCATGTTCTGATCCAGGAACAGTGAATGGAAAATCTTGCAATATGTAATAGAAAAAAACAACATATAAAGCAAAATTATCAAATTCCTTAAATGACAGTTTCAGGAATGGGAAAAAATGCAAAACAAACAAGCTTCTAGCAACCAGAAACAACAAAAAAGTGAGACTTAAATAATGTGAGAAAAAGTGAACAAGTATGACGCCCACATTTTTGGCGCCAAGTATGACGCCACGAAAACGTTGCCCACATTTTTTGGCGCATAAAAACGTCTGAACACACATGCGTCAAAAAATGACGTAACAACGAACAATCTTCCGGCGTCAACTACGGAGCCGGAAATGACATTTTGCGCCAAAAAAATTTGCGCCAAGAATGACGCAATAAATTGAAGCATTTTCTGCCCCCGTGAGCCTAACAGCCCGCAGGGAAAAAAGTCAATTGAAAATTTTCAAGGTGAGAAAAAAACATAATTTATGCTTACCTGATAAATTCCTTTCTTCTGTAGTGTGATCAGTCCACGGGTCATCATTACTTCTGGGATATTACTCCTCCCCAACAGGAAGTGCAAGAGGATTCACCCAGCAGAGCTGCATATAGCTCCTCCCCTCTACGTCACTCCCAGTCATTCGACCAAGGACCAACGAGAAAGGAAAAGCCAAGGGTGAAGTGGTGACTGGAGTATAAATTAAAAAATATTTACCTGCCTTAAAAATAGGGCGGGCCGTGGACTGATCACACTACAGAAGAAAGGAATTTATCAGGTAAGCATAAATTATGTTTTCTTCTGTTAAGTGTGATCAGTCCACGGGTCATCATTACTTCTGGGATACCAATACCAAAGCAAAAGTACACGGATGACGGGAGGGATAGGCAGGCTCTTTATACAGAAGGAACCACTGCCTGAAGAACCTTTCTCCCAAAAATAGCCTCCGATGAAGCAAAAGTGTCAAATTTGTAAAATTTTGAAAAAGTATGAAGTGAAGACCAAGTTGCAGCCTTGCAAATCTGTTCAACAGAGGCCTCATTCTTGAAGGCCCAAGTGGAAGCCACAGCTCTAGTAGAATGAGCTGTAATTCTTTCAGGAGGCTGCTGTCCAGCAGTCTCATAAGCTAAACGAATTATGCTACGAAGCCAAAAAGAAAGAGAGGTAGCGGAAGCTTTTTGACCTCTCCTCTGCCCAGAGTAAATGACAAACAGAGAAGACGTTTGTCGAAATTCCTTAGTTGCCTGTAAGTAAAATTTTAGAGCACGGACTACATCCAGGTTGTGCAGTAGACGTTCCTTCTTTGAAGAAGGATTTGGGCATAAAGAAGGAACAACAATCTCTTGATTGATATTCCTGTTAGTAACTACCTTAGGTAAGAACCCAGGTTTAGTACGCAGGACTACCTTATCCGAATGAAAAATCAAATAAGGAGAATCACAATGTAAGGCTGATAATTCAGAGACTCTTCGAGCCGAGGAAATAGCCATTAAAAATAGAACTTTCCAAGATAACAACTTTATATCAATGGAATGAAGGGGTTCAAACGGAACGCCCTGTAAAACATTAAGAACAAGGTTTAAACTCCATGGTGGAGCAACAGTTTTAAACACAGGCTTAATCCTGGTCAAAGCCTGACAAAAAGCCTGGACGTCAGGAACTTCTGACAGACGTTTGTGTAACAGAATGGACAGAGCTGAGATCTGTCCCTTTAATGAACTAGCAGATAAACCCTTTTCTAAACCTTCTTGTAGAAAAGACAATATCCTAGGAATCCTAACCTTACTCCAAGAGTAACCTTTGGATTCACACCAATATAGGTATTTACGCCATATCTTATGGTAAATCTTTCTGGTAACAGGTTTCCTAGCCTGTATTAAGGTATCAATAACTGACTCAGAAAACCCACGTCTTGATAAAATCAAGCGTTCAATTTCCAAGCAGTCAGCTTCAGAGAAGTTAGATTTTGATGTTTGAAGGGACCCTGTATCAGAAGGTCCTGTTTCAGAGGTAGAGACCAAGGTGGACAGGATGACATGTCCACCAGGTCTGCATACCAAGTCCTGCGTGGCCACGCAGGTGCTATTAGAATCACTGATGCTCTCTCTTGTTTGATTCTGGCAATCAATCGAGGAAGCAACGGGAAGGGTGGAAACACGTAAGCCATCCTGAAGTCCCAAGGTGCTGTCAGAGCATCTATCAGGACTGCTCCTGGATCCCTGGATCTGGATCCGTAACGAGGAAGCTTGGCGTTCTGTCGAGACGCCATGAGATCTATCTCTGGTTTGCCCCAACGTCGCAGTATTTGGGCAAAGACCTCCGGATGAAGTTCCCACTCCCCCGGATGAAAAGTCTGACAACTTAAGAAATCCGCCTCCCAGTTCTCCACTCCCGGGATGTGGATTGCTGACAGGTGGCAAGAGTGAGACTCTGCCCAGAGAATTATCTTTGATACTTCCATCATAGCTAGGGAGCTTCTTGTCCCTCCCTGATGGTTGATGTAAGCTACAGTCGTGATGTTGTCCGACTGAAACCTGATGAACCCCCGAGTTGTCAACTGGGGCCAAGCCAGGAGGGCATTGAGAACTGCTCTCAATTCCAGAATGTTTATTGGCAGGAGACTCTCCTCCTGACTCCATTGTCCCTGAGCCTTCAGAGAATTCCAGACGGCACCCCAACCTAGAAGGCTGGCGTCTGTTGTTACAATTGTCCAGTCTGGTCTGCTGAATGGCATCCCCCTGGACAGATGTGGCCGAGAAAGCCACCATAGAAGAGAATTTCTGGTCTCTTGATCCAGAGAAGGGGATAAGTCTGAGTAATCCCCATTCCACTGACTTAGCATGCACAGTTGCAGTGGTCTGAGGTGTAAGCGTGCAAAGGGTACTATGTCCATTGCCGCTACCATTAAGCCGATTACCTCCATGCATTGAGCCACTGACAGGTGTTGAATGGAATGTAGGGTGCGGCAAGCACTTTGAAGTCTTGTTAGCCTGTCCTCTGTCAGGTAAATCTTCATTTCTACAGAATCTATAAGAGTCCCCAGGAAGGGAACTCTTGTGAGTGGAACGAGTGAACTTTTCTTTTCGTTCACCTTCCATCCATGTGACCTTAGAAATGCCAGCACTAACTCTGTATGAGACTTGGCAGTTTGAAAGCTTGAAGCTTGTATCAGAATGTCGTCTAAGTATGGAGCTACCGAGATTCCCCGCGGTCTTAGTACCGCCAGAAGAGCACCCAGAACCTTTGTGAAGATTCTTGGAGCTGTAGCCAATCCGAATGGAAGAGCCACAAACTGGTAATGCCTGTCTAGGAAGGCAAACCTTAGGTACCGATAATGATCTTTGTGAATCGGTATGTGAAGGTAAGCATCTTTTAAATCTACAGTGGTCATGTATTGACCCTCTTGGATCATAGGTAAAATTGTCCGAATAGTCTCCATCTTGAACGATGGAACTCTTAGGAATTTGTTTAGGATCTTTAAGTCCAGGATTGGTCTGAAAGTTCCCTCTTTTTTGGGAACCACAAACAGATTTGAGTAAAACCCCTGTCCCTGTTCCGATCGTGGAACTGGATGGATTACTCCCATTAACAAGAGCTCTTGTACGCAGCGTAGAAACGCCTCTTTCTTTGTCTGGATTGTTGACAATCTTGACAGATGAAATCTCTCTCTTGGAGGAGAGTATTTGAAGTCCAGAAGGTATCCCTGAGATATTATCTCTAGCGCCCAGGGATCCTGGACATCTCTTGCCCAAGCCTGGGCGAAGAGAGAAAGTCTGCCCCCCACTAGATCCGATCCCGGATCGGGGGCCCTCAATTCATGCTGTTTTAGGGGCAGCAGCAGGTTTCCTGGCCTGCTTGCCCTTGTTCCAGGACTGGTTAGGTTTCCAGCCTTGTCTGTAGCGAGCAACAGCTCCTTCCTGTTTTGGTGCAGAGGAAGTTGATGCTGCTCCTGCTTTGAAATTACGAAAGGAACGAAAATTAGACTGTCTAGCCTTAACTTTGGCTTTGTCCTGAGGCAGGGCATGGCCTTTACCTCCTGTAATGTCAGCGATAATCTCTTTCAACCCGGGCCCGAATAAGGTCTGCCCTTTGAAAGGTATATTAAGCAATTTAGACTTAGAAGTAACATCAGCTGACCAGGATTTTAGCCACAGCGCCCTGCGTGCCTGAATGGCGAATCCTGAATTCTTCGCCGTAAGTTTAGTAAGATGTACTACGGCCTCCGAAATGAATGAATTAGATAGTTTAAGGACTCTAAGCCTGTCCGTAATGTCGTCCAGAGTAGCTGAACCAATGTTCTCTTCCAGAGACTCAATCCAGAATGCCGCTGCAGCCGTGATCGGCGCAATGCATGCAAGGGGTTGCAATATAAAACCTTGTTGAACAAACATTTTCTTAAGGTAACCCTCTAACTTTTTATCCATCGGATCTGAAAAAGCACAGCTATCCTCCACCGGGATAGTGGTACGCTTAGCTAAGGTAGAAACTGCTCCCTCCACCTTAGGGACGGTTTGCCATAAGTCCCTTGTGGTGGCGTCTATTGGAAACATTTTTCTAAATATCGGAGGGGGTGAGAACGGCACACCGGGTCTATCCCACTCCTTAGTAACAATTTCAGTAAGTCTCTTAGGTATAGGAAAAACCTCAGTACTCGTCTGTACTGCAAAATATTTATCCAACCTACACATTTTCTCTGGTATTGCAACGGTGTTACAATCATTCAGAGCCGCTAACACCTCCCCTAGTAATACACGGAGGTTTTCCAGTTGAAATTTAAAATTTGAAATATCTGAATCCAGTCTGTTTGGATCAGAACCGTCACCCACAGAATGAAGTTCTCCGTCCTCATGTTCTGCCACCTGTGACGCAGTGTCTGACATGGCCCTAATATTATCAGCGCACTCTGTTCTCACCCCAGAGTGATCACGCTTACCTCTTAGTTCTGGTAATTTAGCCAAAACCTCAGTCATAACAGTAGCCATATCCTGTAATGTGATTTGTAATGGCCGCCCAGATGTACTCGGCGCTACAATATCACGCACCTCCCTCTGAGCGGGAGATGTAGGTACTGACACGTGAGGCGAGTTAGTCGGCATAACTCTCCCCTCGTTGTTTGGTGAAATTTGTTCAATTTGTACAGATTGACTTTTATTTAAAGTAGCATCAATACAGTTAGTACATAAATTTCTATTGGGCTCCACTTTGGCATTGCAACAAATGACACAGGTATCATCCTCTGAATCAGACATGTTTAACACACTAGCAAATAAACTTGCAACTTGGAAATACAATTCAATTAGAATAATATTAAAACGTACTGTGCCTTTAAGAAGCACAGAAGATCTATGACAGTTGAAAATTAATAAATTGAAACAGTTATAGCCTCAATCCTTGTAAACAACACAACTTTAGCAAAGGTTTAATCCCATTAGCAAAGATAACAAATTCTGAAAGCAGGAAACAAATGACAGAATAAACGTTTTTTATCTCAGTCAAACTACAATTCTCACAGCTCTGCTGAGAGAAATTACCTCCCTCAAAATAAGTTTTGAAGACCCCTGAGCTCTGTAGAGATGAACCGGATCATGCAGGGAATACAATGAGTTGCTGACTGAAATATTTGATGCGTAGTAAAAGCGCCAAAAAACGGCCCCTCCCCCTCACACACAGCAGTGAGGGAGAACAGAAACTGTCAGAAAACAGATTAAGCAACTGCCAAGTGGGAAAAAAAAAGTGCCCAAACATTTATTCACTCAGTACCTCAGTAAATGAAAACGATTTTACATTCCAGCAAAAACGTTAAACATAATCTCTAGTTATTAAACAGCTTTATGTATTTCTTACAGTGTAATTCTAGTGAAGTACCATTCCCCAGAATACTGAAGTGTAAAGTATACATACATGACATTATATCGGTATGGCAGGATTTTCTCATCAATTCCATTATCAGAAAATAAAAACTGCTACATACCTCTATGCAGATTCATCTGCCCGCTGTCCCCTGATCTGAAGTTTACCTCTCCTCAGATGGCCGAGAAACAGCAATATGATCTTAACTACTCCGGCTAAAATCATAACAAAAACTCTGGTAGATTCTTCTTCAAACTCTGCCAGAGAGATAATAACACACTCCGGTGCTATTTTAAAATAACAAACTCTTGATTGAAGATAAAAACTAAGTATAATCACCATAGTCCTCTCACACATCCTATCTAGTCGTTGGGTGCAAGAGAATGACTGGGAGTGACGTAGAGGGGAGGAGCTATATGCAGCTCTGCTGGGTGAATCCTCTTGCACTTCCTGTTGGGGAGGAGTAATATCCCAGAAGTAATGATGACCCGTGGACTGATCACACTTAACAGAAGAAAAATATTTATTCATATGCATTATCCCAAATAATGAAACTGACAGTCTGAATGAAGGAATACTGATTATCCTGAATCATGGCAAATATAAGTTTAAACACATATATTTAGAACTTTACATATAAAGTGCCCAACCATAGCTTTGAGTGTCACAAAAAAATAAGACTTACTTACCCCAGGACACTCATCTACATATAGTAGATAGCCAAACCAGTACTGAAACGAGAATCAGTAGAGGTAATGGCATATAAGAGTATATTGTCGATCTGAAAAGGGAGGTAGGAGAAGAAATCTCTACGACCGATAACAGAGAACCTATGAAATAGATCCCCTAGAGGAAGACCATTGTATTCAAATAGGCAATTCTCTCTTCACATCCCTCTGACATTCACTGCACTCTGAGAGGAAAACCGGTCTCCAGCCTGCTGCGAAGCGCATATCAACGTAGAATCTAGCACAAACTTACTTCACCACCTCCATGGGAGGCAAAGTTTGTAAAACTGAATTGTGGGTGTGGTGAGGGGTGTATTTATAGGCATTTTAAGGTTTGGGAAACTTTGCCCCTCCTGGTAGGAATGTATATCTCATACGTCACTAGCTCATGGACTCTTGCTAATTACATGAAAGAAAAGCAAAATTTGATGATATAAGTAAGTTGGAAAGTTGATTAAAATTAAAAGTCCTATCTGAATAATGAAGGTTTAATTTATACTAGACTGTCCCTTTAACTATCCTGCACCCCACTGGGAGTATCAATTCTTTTGCTGGCTGTGTTTACTTAGGCTATTCAATAGCTGAGACTCCAGTATCAAAACTTTTAGTATAGGTTGGGAAACCACAAGCTAAATCAGCTATTTCAAAGGCCAAAATAGGGGTAAAGGAGCTACTTGTAAACTATTTAACACAATCCAGCAGGTAAAAGATCATTGGGAACAATTTAAATGGGAGAAATTTTTTGGGGGTGAACTGTCCCTTTAATATAATAAAGCCAACTTCGAGCCACTTTTTCGAAAAATCAATTCTGATCTACATCTGTGGGTAGCATTTCCATTGTCTGACAGCGCGTGTTAATTTAATTAAATCTATTATTTTCCCTCGTTTGCTAAACCCATTGCAGAATCTCCCTTTATATATCTTGAATAAGGATCTGAAATTAATCAATGCGTCATTTTCCAAATTTATCTGGAATAATAAAAAGCCCCGAATTGCGTTAGGAAAATTAATGCAAAAGGTGGACATAGCGGGATTAGCATTGCCCAATCTCAAGTTCAATAATTTAGT
This sequence comes from Bombina bombina, assembly GCF_027579735.1. Taxonomy (NCBI): domain Eukaryota; kingdom Metazoa; phylum Chordata; class Amphibia; order Anura; family Bombinatoridae; genus Bombina; species Bombina bombina. The sequence continues at coordinate 308,838,359 of NC_069503.1, forward strand.
TGCGCTGGTCAAAATAGCGATAGATTGGCTCGCAGGATCCAACTTGGTATCATCCGAGGAGATAGAAACTTTTTTAATTGCCCCGTTTTCCTTAAAGGCTATTTTACATTCTTCAATACAGAAGTTGCCGCAGAATATTAGTTGCCTCATTTCTATTAAAAATGTTGTACAGGCTTGGCATAAATTCTGTACAGCTTTGGATCTAGATTTTTCCTGTTCTGAATTTCTACCTATCGTAGGTAATCCAAGCTTTCTCCCAGGGTTATACCAAAACATATTTAAAGAATGGGCTGGAAAAGGTTTGCAATTTGTTAAACAAATGCTGGATGAAAACCACCAAATATTATCAGTAGAAGATATTTTTAGTAAATATGGGATTCCCAGGTCTGGCTTATATGCTTATTTTCAAATCCGACACTTTATTGCAGCTCAGAAGTGGCGTGCTCCCCTTAAAATGGTCTGGCAGGATATTAAATTATGTATACAAAAATGTATTGCAGGAGATGCGTCAATTTCTCTGTTGTATGATATTATGCTCAACAAACAGAGCCAGGCTGTTAAGGATAATCTATGTAAAACTTGGTCTTTGGTAACTCCATTAGTGGAACATGAAACAATTAATCAGAGCTTTAAGTCCATGTCCAAGTGTAAAGTACCAATATCTTGGAAAGAATCTCATGAAAGTGATTAATAATTTCTATCTTTCACCATGGAAATTATCCAAGTTTTATCCTTCTGGTGCTAATCGGTGTCCGCGGTGTGCACATGGTAGGGCGGATTTGCTTCATATGTTTTGGACATGTCCTAAAGTTAGACAACTCTGGCTGAAAATTATTTTTTGGTTTAATAAATTATATAAAGTAACAATAGCTCTATCTGCGATAGATATTATCTTTCTTTGCCCTCCGAATTATGCTATTAATTGTAATACCATAAATAGTTTAAATACAATTATATTGGAAGTTAGACACTGTATACTGAAAAATTGGAAAGCTAAGAATAGCGGTGGGTTAGCTGTGGTTTTTAAAATATTGCAAGACCAAATAGTATTTGAATCATATCACTTATATGATGCTGCAGAGAAAATAATTCAGAAATTTTTATGGAAGTGGTCGCCTGTTATATTATCTTATCCCACCTCGTTACAAAAATTGATTCTTTCCCCCTTCCTATCATCAGTGAGTTTTGCGGAATTGACATTACTAAATGTCTTTCCGCATAGCTGGCTGGAGCAGCCTGGTGGGGTGTAACGGGTAGGGATGCCGCGGGGGTGGTGGGAGGGGGGGGAGAGAGAGAAAATTGTTTTTTTTTTCCTTCAGGATTTATGGTTTATAATCCTCAGTTGAGGTATGTTCTCTGGTTAAGAGGTGGAGTAGGAGTAGTGTCTCCCTGTCGCTGATGTTGAGGGGTGTGCCATCAGCAAAGTTTTTTTTTTTTTTTCTTCTAAGATGGATAAAATTTTATGTGTAGTTTTGCTGTCTTTGATGTTACAGGAGCTGCGTCTCCAACAAATATTGTGTATAATATTCATATTTTCTTTTTTTTTGTTGTTTGATGTATGTGGAAAAAAATCTGATAAATAAAAGATTAAAAAAAAAAAAAAAAAAATATATATATATATATATATATATATATATATATATATATATATATATATATATATATATATATATATATATATATATATAATATTACAAGATATAAGTTTTGTTTCTTCACAAACATTTTAACAATTGTGCCTTTTAGAATATGCCTAGAACTCAAAATATTTGACACTTTAAAAAGGGATATTAAACAGTGCTCCTTTGGTTAATAAAAAAACCCATCATACGGCAAACAACTTGCTTGTTTTGTTGCAAAATTAGCACTTAGTTTTTAACTGTCACCCATGCCCTAAGAGAGATAAAGAGTGGAGACTCCGTTTATTCTATTTAGTTAAAATACCAATAAAGGTAATGTTTGACAAATCAGTGCCCGGTTTTAAATAATCCTATTAAAAACAGGGGCACTTTAATTCATCAAACTTTATATTTCACTTGTTTTGTTCAAATACCTTTTAATCCTGACAGCCGCTGCAGCTTCCTCTGCCCGTTGCAAGCCCTCTTCGCAGATCTAAAATGACGAATCTGGCTTCCTCCAATCAGGGCGTTGCCTCAGGCCATTATTCCCCCGGGGGAAGACATGATTGGAGGAAGCCTGATTCGTCATTTCTGACATATGAAGAGGCTTCCAACGGCCAGGGAAATCGCTGTAGCGACTGTCAGGATTAAAAGGTAAGTATTTGAACAAAACAAGTGAAATGTAAAGTTTGATGAATTAAAGTGCCCCTGTTAATAGGATTATTAAAAACCAGGCACTGATTCGTCAAACATTACCTTCACTTTAAACTTGACTTTTTAACAACAGATAAAATGTTTCATTATTGCAAGTGAAAACATTATTGCAATATACAATTAAATATTTATTTTGTAACCTTTTGTTGTATTAAAAAAAAAAAAAAAAAGTTTCACTTTCTCCCAGGGATGCTTGGGTTAACACTTTAAGGCAATTTATGCAAGCTTTTGTTGACTTATTACTCCCTCTCTAAGCTTCTTTTGTGTCACATGCTTTTAAAAGGTGGATTATCAGTTTTCCATCAACAATCATGATAGGCAAATCATTCTTTGCAATAGAAACCAAGTTGAATTAGTGCTAAAAAACACTTTCACTATTAAGATAGGGAATGCCATTTTAAACAACTTTCCAATGTACTTTTATCATCAACTTATCTTTGTTCTCTTGGTATTCTTAGTTGAAAGCTAAACCTAGTTGGGCTCATATGTTAATGTCTAAACCCTTCAAGGCTGCCTCTTATCTGAATGCATTTGACAGTTGTTCACAGCTAGATGGCATTAGTTCATGTGCCATATAGATAACATTGCGCTCACACCCATGGAGTTATTTGATTCAGCACTAATTGCCTGAAATGCAAATACAGAGATCAAAGCAAATTTGATGAAAAAACATAATTTATGCTTACCTGATAAATTCCTTTCTTCTGTTGTGTGATCAGTCCACGGGTCATCATTACTTCTGGGATATAACTCCTCCCCAACAGGAAATGCAAGAGGATTCACCCAGCAGAGCTGCATATAGCTCCTCCCCTCCACGTCAGTCCCAGTCATTCGACCAAGAATCAACGAGAAAGGAGTAACCAAGGGTGAAGTGGTGACTGGAGTATAATTTAAAAGATATTTACCTGCCTTAAAACAGGGCGGGCCGTGGACTGATCACACAACAGAAGAAAGGAATTTATCAGGTAAGCATAAATTATGTTTTCTTCTGTTATGTGTGATCAGTCCACGGGTCATCATTACTTCTGGGATACCAATACCAAAGCAAAAGTACACGGATGACGGGAGGGATAGGCAGGCTCATTATATAGAAGGAACCACTGCCTGAAGAACCTTTCTCCCAAAAATAGCCTCTGAAGAAGCAAAAGTGTCAAATTTGTAAAATTTGGAAAAAGTATGAAGCGAAGACCAAGTTGCAGCCTTGCAAATCTGTTCAACAGAGGCCTCATTCTTAAAGGCCCAAGTGGAAGCCACAGCTCTAGTGGAGTGAGCTGTAATTCTTTCAGGAGGCTGCTGACCAGCAGTCTCATAGGCTAAACGTATTATGCTACGAAGCCAAAAAGAGAGAGAGGTAGCAGAAGCTTTTTGACCTCTCCTCTGTCCAGAATAAACGACAAACAGGGAAGAAGTTTGGCGAAAATCTTTAGTTGCCTGCAAGTAGAACTTGAGGGCACGAACTACATCCAGATTGTGTAGAAGACGTTCCTTCTTTGAAGAAGGATTTGGACACAAGGATGGAACAACAATCTCTTGATTGATATTCCTGTTAGTGACCACCTTAGGTAAGAACCCAGGTTTAGTACGCAGAACTACCTTGTCTGAGTGAAAAATCAGATAAGGAGAATCACAATGTAAGGCTGATAACTCAGAGACTCTTCGAGCCGAGGAAATAGCCATTAAAAACAGAACTTTCCAAGATAACAATTTTATATCAATGGAATGAAGGGGTTCAAATGGAACACCCTGTAAAACGTTAAGAACTAAGTTTAAACTCCATGGCGGAGCAACAGCTTTAAACACAGGCTTGATCCTAGCTAAAGCCTGACAAAAAGCCTGGACGTCTGGATTTTCTGACAGACGCCTGTGTAACAAGATGGACAGAGCTGAAATCTGTCCCTTTAATGAACTAGCTGATAAACCCTTTTCTAACCCTTCTTGTAGAAAAGACAATATCCTAGAGATCCTAACCTTACTCCAGGAGTAATGTTTGGATTCGCACCAGTATAGGTATTTACGCCATATTTTATGGTAAATCTTTCTGGTAACAGGCTTCCTAGCCTGTATCAGGGTATCAATAACCGACTCAGAAAAACCACGTTTTGATAAAATCAAACGTTCAATTTCCAAGCAGTCAGCTTCAGAGAAGTTAGATTTTGATGTTTGAATGGACCCTGTATCAGAAGGTCCTGTCTTAGAGGTAGAGACCAAGGCGGACAGGATGACATGTCCACTAGATCTGCATACCAAGTCCTGCGTGGCCATGCAGGCGCTATTAGAATCACTGATGCTCTCTCCTGTTTGATTTTGGCAATCAATCGAGGAAGCAGCGGAAAGGGTGGAAACACATAAGCCATCCCGAAGTTCCAAGGTGCTGTCAAAGCATCTATCAGAACCGCTCCCGGATCCCTGGATCTGGACCCGTAGCGAGGAAGTTTGGCGTTCTGGCGAGACGCCATGAGATCTATCTCTGGTTTGCCCCAACGTCGAAGTATTTGGGCAAAGACCTCCGGATGAAGTTCCCACTCCCCCGGATGAAAAGTCTGGCGACTCAAGAAATCCGCCTCCCAGTTCTCCACTCCCGGGATGTGGATTGCTGACAGGTGGCAAGAGTGAGACTCTGCCCAGCGAATTATCTTTGATACTTCCACCATTGCTAGGGAGCTTCTTGTCCCTCCCTGATGGTTGATGTAAGCTACAGTCGTGATGTTGTCCGACTGAAACCTGATGAACCCCCGAGTTGTTAATTGGGGCCAAGCTAGAAGGGCATTGAGAACTGCTCTCAATTCCAGAATGTTTATTGGAAGGAGACTCTCCTCCTGATTCCATAGTCCCTGAGCCTTCAGAGAATTCCAGACAGCGCCCCAACCTAGTAGGCTGGCGTCTGTTGTTACAATTGTCCAGTCTGGCCTGCTGAATGGCATCCCCCTGGACAGGTGTGGCCGATGAAGTCACCATAGAAGAGAATTTCTGGTCTCTTGATTCAGATTCAGAGTAGGGGACAAATCTGAGTAATCCCCATTCCACTGACTTAGCATGCATAATTGCAGAGGTCTGAGGTGTAGGCGTGCAAAAGGTACTATGTCCATTGCCGCTACCATTAAGCCGATCACCTCCATGCATTGAGCTACTGACGGGTGTTGAATGGAATGAAGGACACGGCATGTATTTTGAAGCTTTGTTAACCTGTCCTCTGTCAGGTAAATCTTCATTTCTACAGAATCTATAAGAGTCCCCAAGAATGGAACTCTTGTGAGAGGAAAAAGAGAACTCTTCTTTTCGTTCACTTTCCATCCATGCGACCTTAGAAATGCCAGAACTAACTCTGTATGAGACTTGGCAGTTTGAAAGCTTGAAGCTTGTATTAGAATGTCGTCTAGGTATGGAGCTACCGAAATCCCTCGCGGTCTTAGTACCGCCAGAAGGGCACCCAGAACCTTTGTGAAGATTCTTGGAGCCGTAGCCAATCCGAATGGAAGAGCTACAAACTGGTAGTGCCTGTCTAAGAAGGCAAACCTTAGATACCGGTGATGATCTTTGTGGATCGGTATGTGAAGGTAAGCATCCTTTAAATCCACTGTGGTCATGTACTGACCCTCTTGGATCATGGGTAAGATTGTCCGAATAGTTTCCATTTTGAACGATGGAACTCTTAGGAATTTGTTTAGAATCTTTAAATCTAAGATTGGCCTGAAAGTTCCCTCTTTTTTGGGAACCACAAACAGGTTTGAGTAGAACCCTTGTCCTTGTTCCGACCGCGGAACCGGATGGATCACTCCCATTATTAACAGATCTTGTACGCAGCGTAGAAACGCTTCTTTCTTTATCTGGTTTGTTGACAACCTTGACAGATGAAATCTCCCTCTTGGGGGAGATAATTTGAAGTCTAGAAGGTATCCCTGAGATATGATCTCTAGTGCCCAGGGATCCTGAACATCTCTTGCCCAGGCCTGGGCGAAGAGAGAGAGTCTGCCCCCCACTAGATCCGGTCCCGGATCGGGGGCTCTCGGTTCATGCTGTCTTTGGGGCAGCAGCAGGTTTCCTGGCCTGCTTGCTCTTGTTCCAGGACTGGTTAGGCTTCCAGCCTTGCCTGTAACGAGCAACAGCTCCTTCCTGTTTTGGTGCAGTGGAGGTTGATGCTGCTCCTGTTTTGAAGTTCCGAAAGGGACGAAAATTAGACTGTCTAGCCTTAGCTTTGGCTTTGTCTTGAGGTAGGGCGTGGCCCTTACCTCCTGTAATGTCAGCGATAATCTCTTTCAAACCGGGCCCAAATAAAGACTGCCCCTTGAAAGGTATATTAAGTAATTTGGACTTAGAAGTAACATCCGCTGACCAGGATTTTAGCCACAGCGCCCTACGTGCCTGTATGGCGAATCCTGAGTTCTTAGCCGTAAGTTTGGTTAAATGTACTACGGCCTCCGAAATGAAGGAATTAGCTAGTTTAAGGACTCTAAGCCTGTCCGTAATGTCGTCTAGCGTAGATGAACTAAGGTTCTCTTCAAGCGACTCAATCCAAAATGCTGCCGCAGCCGTAATCGGCGCGATACATGCAAGGGGTTGTAATATAAAACCTTGTTGAACAAACATTTTCTTAAGGTAACCCTCTAATTTTTTATCCATTGGATCTGAGAAAGCACAGCTATCCTCCACCGGGATAGTGGTACGCTTAGCTAAAGTAGAAACTGCTCCCTCCACCTTGGGGACCGTTTGCCATAAGTCCCGAGTGGTGGCGTCTATTGGAAACATCTTTCTAAATATTGGAGGGGGTGAGAACGGCACACCGGGTCTATCCCACTCCTTAGTAACAATTTCAGTTAGTCTCTTAGGTATAGGAAAAACGTCAGTACTCGCCGGTACCGCAAAGTATTTATCCAACCTACACAGTTTCTCTGGTATTGCAACGGTGTTACAATCGTTGAGAGCTGCTAAGACCTCCCCTAGTAATACACGGAGGTTCTCCAATTTAAATTTAAAATTTGAAATATCTGAGTCCAATCTGTTTGGATCAGAACCGTCACCCACAGAATGAAGCTCTCCGTCCTCATGCTCTGCGAGCTGTGACGCAGTATCAGACATGGCCCTAGCATTGTCAGCGCACTCTGTTCTCACCCCAGAGTGATCACGCTTGCCTCTTAGTTCTGGTAATTTAGACAAAACTTCAGTCATAACAGTAGCCATATCTTGTAATGTTATCTGTAATGGCCGCCCAGATGTACTAGGCGCCAAAATATCACGCACCTCCCGGGCGGGAGATGCAGGTACTGCCGCGTGAGGCGAGTTAGTCGGCATAACTCTCCCCTCGCTGTTTGGTGAAATTTGTTCACATTGTACAGATTGACTTTTATTTAAAGTAGCATCAATACAGTTAGTACATAAATTTCTATTGGGCTCCACCTTGGCATTGGAACAAATGACACAGATATCTTCCTCTGAGTCAGACATGTTTAACACACTAGCAAAAAACTTACAACTTGGTTATAATCTTTTTTAGCAAAAAACGTACTGTGCCTCAAAGAGGTACTAACGATTAAATGACAGTTGAAATAATGAACTGAAAAACAGTTATAGCATCAAACTTTAAAACAACAAAACTTTTAGCAAAGGTTTGTTCCCATTAGTAAAATAACAATAATTAAATTTGACATAAAAAATACAAAGCAACGTTTTTATTCACAGTCACTATAAGAATTCTCACAGCTCTGCTGAGAGAATTTACCTCCCTTCAAAGAAGTTTGAAGACCCCTGAGATCTATCAGAGATGAACCGGATCATGCAGGAAATATAAAAGTAACTGACTGGTATTTTTTGATGCGTAGCAAAGAGCGCCAAAAACGGCCCCTCCCTCTCCCACACAGCAGTGAAGAGAAACGAAACTGTCACAATTAAAGCAAAAAAAAAAAAAAACTGCCAAGTGGAAAATAATGCCCAAATATTTATTCGCACAGTACCTCAGCAATGTAAACGATTCTACATTCCAGCAAAAACGTTTAACATGATAAATAGTTATTAAAAAGGATTAGTGACCTTTAACAGAGTAGTTCCGGTGAAATACCATCCCCAGAATACTGAAGTGTATACATACATGTCATTTTAACGGTATGGCAGGATTTTCTCATCAATTCCATTCAGAAAATAAAAACTGCTACATACCTCAATGCAGATTCATCTGCCCGCTGTCCCCTGATCTGAAGCCTTTACCTCCCTCAGATGGCCGAGAACAGCAATATGATCTTAACTACTCCGGTTAAAATCATAGTAAAAAACTCTGACAGATTCTTCCTCAAACTCTGCCAGAGAAGTAATAACACGCTCCGGTGCTATTTTAAAATAACAAACTTTTGATTGAAGTCATAAAAACTAAGTATAATCACCATAGTCCTCTCACACATCCTATCTAGTCGTTGGGTGCAAGAGAATGACTGGGACTGACGTGGAGGGGAGGAGCTATATGCAGCTCTGCTGGGTGAATCCTCTTGCATTTCCTGTTGGGGAGGAGTTATATCCCAGAAGTAATGATGACCCGTGGACTGATCACACATAACAGAAGAAAAGTAAATTGGAAAGTTGTTTAAAATTGCATGCCCTATCTGAATCATTAAAGTTTAATTTTGAATTTACTGTCCCTTTAACTTTTTCCTTTTTAAGATTTTTTTGTTTCATCTTGAACAGTATTAAGGGAGCTTTTGGGGGTTATTCTACAAATTTTTACACAAAAATCCTTGCCTGGCCAAAAAGATTGATATGCTTTTGGCAAACCCTGCAGAAAGCTTAAGTGTCACATAGTACTGGGAAGGTGCTATAGTTTTATTACCATGACAGGTGGTTTTCTGCAGACCAAAAATTAAAGACAGACACACAATATCTGACATTATATAAGTTCATAACTGCCTAATTCATACCGGTTCAGCAAGTTCAACTGTTGCATTTTTGCCAGCTCCATCAGACAGTACAAAGGATGTCCCAGTTGGGTTAACCTGTAAAGAAAAATTAATATGGAAATTAATAAAATATTCAGTCACATACCTTACTTTTCCAATATTTTTCCACTGGGCTGAACGAGGCATGTTTAATTATATAGGACCAAACACCAGTCAGCTGTAATTTAGTCAAATAACTACATCATGCAAAGGCAGAATAAAACAAATATTTCATATGGTACATTTTTAATGGCTTCTCATTGTTCTAATCATCTGTGATTTCACTATTCCTCTGAGGAGTGGTGGAGGATGACAGCTGTCTGCCCTGAGTATTGAATTTCTATCTGTGGGCTTGCTATATAGTGTCGTACCCAGTGTTTGATCATAATTGAAAATAGAGATCCAAAAAATGAATTTCTTTAATACTTGAAGATATTTTAAACCTAACTGTAGTATCTGTACTGTTTAATGTCTCAAACCACTCTTGTAACTTTTGCTGACCCCTGCGCCACACCAGAAAGACGTCATTGATATATCTTCCATAGAAGATAATTGAGGAGTGGTCCTTGCACCAGAGGTACTCGTTCTCAAATCGGGACATAAAAATGTTTGCGAGATTAGGGTATGGTCCTACTCCCCGGTATCTGGCTCTAAATTACTAGGCGGTACCAAGGCAGGGTCACAACTAATGCAACATAATTACCTATATGTTTTTAGCAATCTGTATATTTCTTCTCTTATGTTCTTATTGTTTTACTATTTTTTTCTTAATTTTTCTATAGTTCAATGCCTTTTGGAGTCTGTTGTTTACATTGGGCTAAAAGGATAGACATAGACCCATTAAGTTACTACAGCTTTGTTACATTCAGCAATGGATACAACTGTCCCGTTTCCATGGCTACAGTCTGTTTACTACACAGACCGATTCAACCTCTCCCCTTTATGCTGAGAATGAGTTTTTGTCTGGATAGCAGTGTAATTAGTGTATGTACCTTTTGTTATCCAATAAGATTATAACCTAAATTAGCACCAGGATATGGGGACATATGAAGCCCACACAAACAACAAAAGAAAGAAAAAAAAAAAAAAAAAAAAAGAAAAAAAAAAAAGAAGAGGGGATGTCTCAAATAATGGAGCTATCTATTTAAATTATACATGCCCATATTCCCTAAGCCTCATAGGTAGAGAGGAACCACATACACACGGTGTCTGTTTGAAATCCTGTAAGGTGAGATTCATGTATCTATGTTTATTTTTAATTTTGTAGACACATACTGGACGATGTCGTAACAACTTCCGGTTGGCATTGCTAGCATTCCAGCATAGTAGTCGATGGGGATTGCCTAGGTCTTCATATAGGTATCAGTATGTAACTTATTTATTACACAATTACATTAGAAAAACCAGGATGGGAGGACACAGTGATGTCACGTGCAAGGTAAGCGCTTTAACAAGCAGGGACATTTAGATATTCATTCACTTAGATATGCACGTATTGATTCAAAATTGTATTCACAATAAGCAGGGTAAAGCCCGATATATATGTTATGTTTGAAACATGAGATTTACATATCTTAATTTGTCAATTTTTTTTTTTTTTTTTTTAAGATATTTGCACACCGGAAAATAATGTGATGTTTGCCAACTTCCAGTTAAGACTGCACTGGAACACAGAGCTTGCGTTCCAACACGGTAATTTGGCGCCACTAAGTGATACACAGGTTTGTAATGATCTGTTTTGTTGTATTTTCACAATATAAGTGTGTATTAATCACAAGTTTGTCACGGTGATGAAGGGGAAGTTTTCCTCGAAAACGTTACATTAAATCTTTTGATGTGTTGAAAAAAGTCCTGTGAGTGCATTTGTTTAGTGGACTATACTATTTGTATCTTTGCAACCAGGCGGTTGGCTATTTGAGGGTTGAGCTGTAGATTGGATACATACATACCGCAAAACAAAAAAAAAAAAAGGGGATACTTTGTCCCCGAAACGTCACTTTTCCCAGTAAAAGATTTGTTTTGAGAAAGACCAGAGAGTGAAAGTTTTTTTTGTTTTGAGATATATATATATATATATATATATATATATATATATATATATATATATATATATATATATATATATATATATATATATATATATATATATATATATATACACACACACGAGAACAACAAACAAACGAGGACCATCAGGAACGATCAACCAAGTAGGTTTATTCAGGCTTGAAAAGTGAGACACAGAATTGTGTACAAGGTTAGGTGGTGCTGATCGGACACATTTCGCACATGCTCAATGCGCTTCATCAGAGATCATCAGGTGTGTTCAACAGGTATGTTAATAAACATTGCAACAACCAATTATAAGAGTTTAAAAAAAGCGATAGGTGAGTGATGTCTAATGTGACGTGCTATATAATAGGCATTAGTTGAAAGACATAACATGCAAAAGAATAAACACATATGTAAATTGATGCATGTTAACAAGTAAAGACTAAAAAAAGCTGGAGCAAAGAATGCTGAACAACAAAGAAAAACATAATTTATGCTTACCTGATAAATTTATTTCTCTTGTGATGTATCGAGTCCACGGATTCATCCATACTTGTGGGATATTCTCCTTCCTTACAGGAAGTGGCAAAGAGAGCACCCACAGAAGAGATGTCTATATAGCTCCTCCCTTAGCTCCACCCCCCAGTCATTCGACCGAAGGCTAGGAAGAAAAAAGGAGAAACTATAGGGTGCAGTGGTGACTGAAGTTTTTTAAATAAAAATATACTGCCTGTCTTAAATAAACAGGGCGGGCCGTGGACTCGATACATCACAAGAGAAATAAATTTATCAGGTAAGCATAAATTATGTTTTCTCTTGTATCGAGTCCACAGATTCATCCATACTTGTGGGATACCAAATAACAAAGCTTTAGGACACGGATGAAGGAAGGGACAAGACAGGTACCTTAAACGGAAGGCACCACTGCTTGTATAACCTTTCTCCCAAAAATAGCCTCCGAAGAAGCAAAAGTATCGAATTTGTAAAATCTGGATAAAGTATGAAGCGAAGACCAAGTCGCCGCCTTACAAATCTGTTCAACAGAAGCCTCATTTTTAAAAGCCCATGTGGAAGCCACTGCTCTAGTAGAATGAGCAGTAATTCTTTCAGGAGGCTGCTGGCCAGCAGTCTCATAAGCCAAACGGATGATGCTTTTCAGCCAAAAGGAAAGAGGTAGCCGTAGCCTTTTGACCTCTCCGTTTACCAGAATAAACAACAAACAATGAAGATGTTTGACGGAAATCTTGTATGTCTTCTTCTAAAGATAAGAAATGTTCCCTAATACAGTCCTTTAGGAACCGAGAGGTGAGCCCTACATATTGAAAGGAACATTGTAAGAATGTAACTAAGTAGATGACAAAGACACTGGTGCAGTCTATCCGGTGTTTAATGCGATAAGTAAGGCCTGTTTGGGACGAGTTGAAATTATCTGTTTTGTTTGTATAATTACAACATTTACAGATGTGACCACATTTGAAAAAGCCATTGGAAATAGTGAGCCAAAGTGAAGGCTTACTTGGTTTATTAAAAAAATGTTTTTTCACCTTTACTCCTATAGTAGGGGCTTTCTTAGCTACACATCAAATCTGTTTTTTAGAGATTTGCTTTAGTTGGTTAATCTGCAGGATGGGTAAATATTTCAAAACTAAATCACAAATCTTGTGATACTGTTTGCTATATGCAGTAGAGAAGACTATATTATTAGCTGAAAGCAGTTCTTGATTATTTGCATTTCTACGTTTATAAAAACCTGCTAATAGTTTATTCCTATCCATTTTGCTGACCTCATTAGCAATTTCTGTTAAATGACTTTTTTTGTATACTCTTTCTTGTAATCTTGAGGCTATGAGGTTAGCTTGTGTAGTATACTCACTAAGAGTTGTGCAATTCCTACGGGCTCTAATAAATTGGCCTTTAGGTATGCCCCTGGTTATGTGGCCAACATGGCAAGAGTCAGCTCTAAGTATAGAATTTTGTGCCAAAGATTTTCTGTAGATGGAAGAAACAATGTTGCCATTGCAATCTACTGAAAGTTTGAGGTCTAAGTAAGGGATAGTTTCATTGGCTGTATCGTGAGTAAAATCTAGATTCAGATCATTATTGTTAAGCTAATCTAAAAAAGAATTGGCACTTTGTTGGCAACCCCTATTCCAGATGACCAACAGGTCATCTATGTAGCGACCATACACAACTACTCCGTCTTTGTAAGGAAAACCATCAGCAAATATGTTGTTAAGTTCGAACCAGCCCATATACAGATTTGCATATGCGGGGTCAAATTTTGCCCCCATGGCTGTGCCACATTTTTGTAGGTAGTAGGTTCCCTCGAAGACTAAGTAGTTGTGTGTCAGCAAGAAACGGTGATGGAGACTAAAAAAATCTATGTATTCCTTGGAGTAGGATGTATATCTCGCGATCATGTATTTCATGGCTTCAAGTCCCTTATCATGGGGTATACTTGAGTAGAGTGCTGTCACATCTATAGTTAGCCACTGATAATCAGTGAGCCATACAACCTGCTCCAATTGTTGTAATAAATGCGTGCTGTCTCTTATGTATCCTGGGAGAGATACCGCAATAGGTTGGAGAATAGAATCCAACCAGGCTCCTAGTCTTTCACATAAAGACCCCATGCACAATTGGCCTGCCTGGAGGGTTGCAAAGGGTTTTGTGAATTTTGGGTACGACCCTGAAAGTGGGTATGAATGGATCCTCTATAAGTAGATGTTCAAAAACATCTCGTGTGAGATATATATATATATATATATATATATATTTGTCATAGGTAAATAAAAAAGGCTCTTTTTAAATGGAGTGATCGTAAAAACACTAAAAATCCTCTGGTACTATGGGCATGTTTCTTTCTAGAATTTCAAGTAGCAAAGGGGTTAAAGCAAGTACATGTATTAAAAAGGAAAACTGCAGCCCTGTTAATTCGGCCACCTCTGTGATGTTACAGGGAGGCTCCATTACTGTAACACCTACCTGTTCTCTCTCAGGTCAACATCAACTTTATCCATCCTACCAGTTAATACCTAGATCAAACATCCTCAAACTTGGCCCTCCAGATGTTTTGGAACTACATTTCCCTTGATGCCCAGCCAGCATATCAGCTGGTTGAGCATCATGGGAAATGTAGTTCCAAAACCTCTCAAGTTTGAGGATGTCTGATCTAGATTAACAGTCAAAATTAAACTTTCATAATTCAGATATAGCATGCAATTTTAATTTTAAACTACTTTCCAATATACTTGTATTTAATTTGTTTCATTCACTTGGTTCCTTTGTTGAAAAGAAAAAAAAAAAGTTAAGAAAATGAAGCAAATTTAATAAAAAGTAAATTGGAAAGTTATTTAAAATGTTATTCTCTGAATCATGAAATAAAAATGTTGCGTTTCAGATCCCTTTAATCCTTCCTCCAGGATGGAGCATCTAAAACTGCATAGCAGACAGCTAGGCAAAGGCAATTTACCATGCCAGCCCATATAACTTAACAAAATAGTTCTAACAGAAAGTAGAAATATCTCTTGCAAGACGGGTTATACTGTGTTTACAGCAATATTATCTACACATTGGTACCTTATTTGCCAGACTGATTTTTTTTTTTTAAAGTAATAGCCAGATTTGGTGTTCTGTTTAGATAACTATTCGCTGAGCTGTATTAGTGACATCATTGCATTTTAACATCACATTTTCAATCACTATGGTCTCTGAAGTCTGAGCCTGCAGCTGCTATATAGTGGTGGATAGGGCATGCATATGGTCCATGGGCTTATGTTTAGCAAAAAGATGACATAATTAGAGACACATGCATATTGCCTGGGGGTCATAATTAAAAAAAAAAAAAAGTGTATCACACATCATAGAATATAATTGTTTAAATATTTGGCTCCAAAACATCTGGGCAGGTTCTTAAAGAGATGATAAAATTTACATGTTTTAAAACCAGGTCTGGAATCAAAGTGCTATTTTACAGGGACTTTAACTGATCTCTTCTAATGAAGATGCCCTGTAATTTACTTTTTAACCCTTTGGCTGCTAAACTATTTCTCACCTGTGTGCTGAGCTGTTTTTTTAATGCTTTTTGTTGCAGTCCACGATTAAACACTTAAAGAAGTTTGTGTGAATAAACTATACAAACTATATAGTGTTTTCAGCAGACCCAGCAAATTCAAAAACAAATTATGCTTACCAGATAATTTAATTTCCTTCTGTATAAGGAGAGTCCACAGCATCATTCCTTACCGTTGGGAAATACTGAACCTGGCCACCAGGAGGAGGCAAAGACACCCCAGCCAAAGGCTTAAATACCTCTCCCACTTCCCTCATACCCCAGTCATTCTGCCAAGGTAATCCAGGAACAGTAGGATTAATATCAGGGTATAAATGGTGCCAGAAGAAAAACAAAATCTAGAGGGCCGCCCATTGGAGAATGGGCCGTGGACTCTCCTTATACAGAAGGAAATAAAATTTTCTGGTAAGCATAATTTATGTTTTCCTTCTTAATATAAAGGAGAGTCCACTGCATCATTCCTTACTGTTGGGAAAACTATACCCAAGCTCTAGAGGACACTGAATGATAATGGGAGGGACAAAAAGAGCGGTGGACCCTATTCTGAGGGCACCACAGCCTGCAAAACTTCTCTCCCGAAAGCTGCTTCAGCCGAAGCAAAAACATCAAACTTGTAAAATTTTGAAAAAGTATGTAAGGAGGACCAGGTAGCCGCCTTACAAATCTGATACATAGAGGCCGAGTTCTTAAAGGCCCAAGAGGAAGCCACTGCTCTAGTAGAATGAGCCGTAATCCTCTGAGCAGGTTTATGTCCCACTGTCTTATAATCAAAGCTGATAACACTCCTTAACCAAAAAGATAAGGAAGTCGAAGAGACCTTCTGACCCTTATGCTTCCCGGAATAGACAAACAAGGAAGAAGTTTGTCTAAAAACCTTAGTAGCCTGAAGATAGAACTTCAAGGAACAAACCACGTCCAAATTATGAAGCAAACGTTCCTTCTAAGAAGGAACCATAACCGCTTGATTGATGTTGCGGTCTGATACGACCTTAGGGAGAAAACCTAACTTAGTACGTAGGACAGCCTTATCAGAATGGAACTTCAGATAAGAAGGCTCATAATGCAAGGCAGCAATCTCAGATAATCTGCGCGCAGAAGTTATAGCCAGTAGTAAAGAACCTTCCAGGACAACAATTTAATGTCAACTTCATGCATAGGCTCAAACGGAGCCCGTTGCATAACCTTAACAATATTTAGACTCCAAGGAGAGGCCTTAAATCTAAACACAGGTCTGAACCTAGTCAGTCAGAGACTTAACAAAGGACTGTACATCTGGAACCTCTGCCAGCCTCTTGTGCAGTAAAACAGACAGGGCCGAAATCTGTCCCCTCAGGGAACAGGCAGAAAGGCCCTTCTCCAGTCCATCCTAAAGAAACAAAAAGGATCCTGGCAACCTTAACTTTATGCCAGGAAAATCCACGCTCTTCACACCAGAATAAAGTAGGTTCTCCACACCTTGATAGATGCGACGAGTAACCAGTTTACAAGCTTGAATGAGGAGTATCAATAACTCTCAGAAAAACCTCTCTTGGCTAGGACTAAGCGTTCAATCTCCACCCAGTCAGCCTCAGAGTATCTAGATTTTGATGAACAAAAAGGACATTGTTCCAGCAGATCCCTGTGACAAGGTAACTTCCACGGAAGAGAGGACATGCCCACCAGATCCGCGAACCACATCCTTCGCGGCCACAATGGAGCAATCAGTATCACTGATGCGCGCTCCTGCTTGATGCAGGCAACTACACGAGGAAGGAGTAGTAACTGCAGGAAAAGGTAAATTAGACTGAACCGCCAAGGCACTGCTAATGGATCTATTAGTTCCGCCTGAGGATCCCTGGACCTCAACCTATATCTGGGTAGATTTGTATTCAGACGGACGTCATGAGATCCATCTCCAGCATCCCTCACCTGTTGCATATCTCTGCAAACACTTCGGGATGGAGAGACCATTTCCCCGGATAAAATGATTGTCTGCTGAGAAAATCCGCTTCCCAGTTGTCCACACCCGGAATGTGGATCGCCGATAGCAAACAGCTGTGGGCCTCAGCCCACTCCAGAATCCGAGATACTTCCCTCATTGCTAGAGAGCTTCTCGCTCCACCTGATGGTTGATGTTAGCCACCAGGGTTATATTGTCTGATTGGAATCTGATAAACTGGGACGAACCCAGAAGGGCCCAAGCCTTCAGAACATTGAAGAATGCCCGAAGTTCCAGAATGTTGATCAGGAGCAATTCTCCTGAGTCCACAGGCCCTGTGCCTTCTTAGCACCCCTAACAGCTCCCTATTCTGATAAACTTGTGTCCGTAATGACAATCTCTCAGGATGGTCTAAAGAAGGATGTCCCTTGGGACAGGTGACCCGGACAGAGCCACCAAGAGAGCGATTCTCTCGACCGGTTGTCCAGAGAATTCTGTTGATAGATTTGAATGATCGCCGTTCCACTGCCTCAGCATGCACAGTTGCAATGGTCTGAGACAGAAACTGGAAAAGTTAATGATGTCCATGCTGGACACCATGAGACCAATCACCTCTTGCGGTAGGAAGGCATCCTTGCCCAACGTAACCGTGGAGATAATGGAGTCCAGGCCTGGAGCAAATGAAATATTTCCCTTAAAGGGGAGGGAAAGAAGTCTGGACTTAAAATTCATATCTGCAGACCAGGACTTCAGCCAGAGCGCCCAACGGGCCTGAACCGAAAAGTCAGAAACCTTAGCATTTAGGCAAATAATCTGCATGTTTGCATCCCAGATAAAAGAATTAGCAATTCTCAAGGCCTTAGTTCTTTCCTGGATAACATCGAGGGGACCCTCCACCTTGATTAAATCCGATAAGGAGTCGCACCAGTAGGTAGCTGCTCCAGCAACCGCCGCTATCAAATATCCTGTATGTTGAAAATTTTTTCTTAGAAGAGTTTCCATCTTTTTATCCATCGGCTCTCTGAACAACTAACTATCCTCAAGCGGGATAGTAGTGAGTTTGGCAATCGTGGAGATAGCGCCATCCACCTTAGGGACGGAACCCCAGAACTCCAATTGAGAGTCTGGGACCGGGAATAATTTTTTAAAGGAAGACGAAGGGGAAAAGGAAGATCCAATTCTGTTGCATTCGTTCTTAACCCCTTAACGACCAAGGACGTACCAGGTACGTCCTGCAAAAAAGGTCAGTTAGTGACAATGGACGTACCTGGTACGTCCTTGGTCTAATTGAGTGCTGGAAGCGGTTGAGATCGCTTCCAGCAGCTCTCAGGGTATTGCAGTGATGCCTCAATATTGAGGCATCCTGCAATACCCTTTTTCAAGCATCCGATGCAGAGAGACACACTCTGTGGCCCTCTCTGCACTGGTAGCGATGGTGCCGAACGGTGGGAGCTTAGCAGGGAGGCGGGCCCATCGCTACCCGGCATCCTGTATGTGCAATGTGCACGCCGTGTGCCACCAATGACCCTGAATTGCAAAGAGGGAGGGGAAAAAATAAATAAATTATATATATATATATATATATATATATATATATATATATATATAAAAAAGGATCTGGGAGGGGGGGGGCAGCTACACTACAGAAAAAAAATCTAATTTATATGAAAAAAAATCGGTAAATTAAAAATACTTTATTTTTAGGGTCAAACTGGGTACTAGATGGCAACAAATAGGTAGTGGGGTGAGGGTTAGAGAGCTGTTTTGGCGGGGGGGGGGGGGGGGGGTCCATCACAACTTAATAGATATTTAAAAAAATAATAATATTTTAGTACTGGCAGACTTTCTGCCAGTACTTAAGATGGCAGGGACAATTGTGTGGTGGGGGAGGGAAGAGAGCTGTGTGGGAGGGATCAGGGGGTGGGATGTGTCAGGTGGGAGGCTGATCTCTACACTACAGCTAAAAATTAATCCTACAAGCTCCCTTATCAACCCCTTTACTGCTAGGCATAATACACGTGTGGAGCACAGCGGCATTTAGCAGCCTTCTAATTACCAAAAAGCAACCCCAAAACCATATAAGTCTGCTATTTCTGAACAAAGGGGATCACAGAGAAGCATTTACAACCATTTGTGCCATCATTGCACAAGCTGTTTGTAAATAATTTCAGTGAGAAACCTATTTATTTGATCACATTTGGCGGTGAAATGGTGGCATGAAATATACCAAAATGAGCCTAGATCAATTCTTTGGGTTGTCTTCTAAATATATATACACACACACACACCAAGGGATATTCAGGGATTCCTGACATATATCAGTGTTCCAATGTAACTATAGCTAATTTTTTAAAAAAGTGGTTTGGAAATAAAGTGCTACTTGTATTTATTGCCCTATAACTTGCAAAAAAAGCAAAGAACATGTAAACATTGGGTATTTCTAAACTCAGGACAAAATTTTGAAACTATTTAGCATGGGTGTTTTTTGGTGGTTGGGGTCAGTTCCAAAAAGTGTTTTTTCACCATTTTTTCATTATATTTTATAACTTTTCATAGTAAATTATAAGATGATGAAAATAATGGTATCTTTAGAAAGTTGATTTAATGGCGAGAAAAATGGTATATATTATGTGTGGGTATAGTAAATGAGTAAGAGGAAAATTACAGCTAAACACAAACCGCAGAAATGTAAAAATAGCCTTGGTCCCAAACGGTCAGAAAATGGAAAAGTGCTGTGGTTCCTAAGGGGTTAATTATGTTCACCATCTTTACAGGCAATCTTACATCCAAGCACTTCAGCCACCAGAAGGAATCTTTGTTTAAAAAAACCTTTATTCTCATTTAGTTGGGTCCCAAGTTTACAAGAACAACATTTCTAACCTACAATAGGCTCTTAGTCATGTGGTACATGATGACTAAGAGCCTTTGAATCCTTCCCTAAATAAAGAAAAGATTTGGAAGTTTATGCTGTGGACACCTTTATTTATTGGATGTACTTTGGAGCTAGCAATGAGCTCCTGTCTGCATTTGCATTACCTAAAGATATTGCTGGTTCCCTACATTGGATTGAGTGGCTGGAGGTCCCCAGAACTCCACAAATGTGGGTGAGTGCTAGTGACGGCTTTGAGCCGTTGTTAGCACCTAAGAGGGAAACTTTGCGACGCCTCAGAGCTGTCGTTGGCACTGCTAGATTAACCCCTTGAGTGCTATTCTAATACCTCACCATGCAGCCACCCACTCTAAAACTCATTTTTGGTGAGCTAACGGTTTACACTGTCCTCCAATTTGTGTTCTAGCCGTACATCATCTCTTTTTTTTTTAGCTAGAGCACTGATTAGAGAACAGTTCAAACTGCAAAGCTCTCCAAAAAATATAAACATTTTGTAGTGGGCAGAAGGAGTGCGAGGTATTAGAATGGCACAGCTAGATTAAAAAAAAGTTACTGGGCATCTGCATTAGCATCTAAAATACTGCTTAGACTCTAAACCCGATTTTAAAATATGTAAATTTACTATCACTTTAACTCATAACTCTCTCCAATCTGCTCTCTAACCGTAGGGCATTTTTTTTTTTTATAGCTAGATCGCCGATTGGAGAACAGTTTAAACAGTAAGCTCAACAAAAACATGAGTTTTGAAGTTGTGGCTGGAGCTTGGGGTATTAGAATGGCACAGCTAGATTAAAAAGTAAGTTAAAGTGCATCTTTATTAGAAGTGATCAGTTAAAGTCTGTATAAAATATTGCTTAGATTCTGGACCTGATTTTCAGACATGTAAAGTTTACCATCACTTTAATTTATAACTAGGATAAAAGGAGCACTGGAAAATAAATACTGTATACGACATTGAAGTTGGTTTCTTATTCAAGCTGTTTCTTATTCGTGAAATTCTGTTTCTTATTCATGGAAGTTGGTTTCTTATTCATTTTTTTGTCAGACTGCTTTAAATTGACTTTAAAATAAAAATATAAGTTTTATTTAAATAATAATATGATTCATATAATGTAGTTACACAGAGGTGGAATCCCTTTATACAACAATTCAATATACAAACTTGAAAAAAGGGCATACGTTGGCACCAATACAAATATTACTATTTTGAATAAGTAACAGATATTTTCAAAGGGTTAATAACCATTGGGCCACTGATTTCACTATGAATATATACAGGGTAGATCCCCCTCCATGCCATACAATTGTTTTAAGCCTGGCCCAATTGTGTTTTTGGCACAGAAATTGATGCCAACCCTGGCATAGGTGACAATTCTCATTTTTGAATAAGTAACAGATATTTTCAAAGGGTTAATAACCATTGGGCCACTGATTTCACTATGAATATATACAGGGTAGATCCCCCTCCATGCCATACAATTGTTTTAAGCCTGGCCCAATTGTGTTTTTGGCACAGAAATTGATGCCAACCCTGGCATAGGTGACAATTCTCATTTTTGAATAAGTAACAGATATTTTCAAAGGGTTAATAACCATTGGGCCACTGATTTCACTATGAATATATACAGGGTAGATCCCCCTCCATGCCATGCAATTGTTTTTAGCACAAAAATTGATGCCAACCCTGGCATAGGTGACAATTCTCATTTTTTAATAAGTAACAGATATTTTCAAAGGGTTAATAACCATTGGGCCACTGATTTCACTATAAATATATACAGGATAGATCTCCCTCCATGACAAGCAATTGTTTTTAGCCTGGCCCAATGGTGTTTTGGGCACAGAAATTGATGCCAACACTGGCATAGGTGAGACAATTCTCAATTTTGAATAAGTAACAGATATTTTCAAAGGGTTAAAAACCATTGGGCCACTGATTTCACTATGAATATATACAGGGTAGATCCCCCTTCATGACATGCAATTGTTTTTAGCCTTGCCCAATTGTGTTTTGGGCACAACAATTGATGCCAACAATGGCATAGGTGCTCTAATTTTCTTTTTTGAATAAGTAACATATTTCAAAGGGTTAATAACCATTGGGCCACTGATTTCACTATAAATATATACAGGTTAGATCTCCCTCCATGACATGCAAATGTTTTTAGCCTGGCCCAATGGTGTTTTGGGCACAGAAATTGATGCCAACACTGGCATAGGTGCTCTAATTCTCATTTTTGAATAAGTAACCGATATTTTCAAAGGGTTAATAACCATTGGGCCACTGATTTCACTATGAATATATACCCTGTATATATTCATAGTGAAATCAGTGGCCAAAGGTTATTAACCCTTTGAAAATATATGTTACTTATTCAAAAATAAGAATTAAAGCACCTATGCCAGCGTTGGCATCAATTTCTGTGCCCAAAACACCATTGGGCCAGGCTAAAAACAATTGCATGTCATGGAGGGAGATCTAACCTGTATATATTCATAGTGAAATCAGTGGCCCAATGGTTATTAACCCTTTGAAAATATATGTTACTTATTCAAAAATAATGATTATGTCACCTATAGCAGGGTTGGCATCAATTTCTGTGCCAAAAACATTATTGGGCCAGGCTAAAAAAAAAATTGCATGTCATGGAGGGGGATCTACCCTGTATATATTCATAGTAAAATAAGTGGCCCAATGGTCATTAACCCTTTGAAAATATGATTTACGTATTCAAAAATTAAAATTAGAGCACCTATGCCAGTGTTGGCATCAATTTATGTGCCCAAAACACCATTGGGCCAGGCTAAGAACAATTGCATGTCATGTAGGGAGATCTAACCTGTATATATTTATAGTGAAATCAGTGGCCCAATGGTTATTAACCCTTGGAAAATATCTGTTACTTATTCAAAAATGAGAATGTCACCTATGCCAGTGTTGGCATCAATTTCTGTGCCCAAAACACCATTGGGCCAGGCTAAAAACAATTGCATGGCATGGAGGGGGATCTACCCTGTATATATTCATAGTGAAATCAGTGGCCAGTGGTTATAAACCCTTTGAAAATATCTGTTACTTATTAATAAAATGAGAATTAGAGCACCTATGCCAGTGTTGGCATCAATTTCTGTGCCCAAAACAGAATTGGGCCAGGCTAAAAACAACTGCATGGCATGGAGGGGGATCTACCCTGTATATATTCATAGTAAAATAAGTGGCCCAATGGTCATTAACCCTTTGAAAATATGATTTACGTATTCAAAAATGAAAATTAGTGCACCTATGCCAATGTTGGCATCAATTGTTGTGCCCAAAACACAATTGGGCCAGGCTAAAAACAATTGCATATCATTAAGGGGGGTCTACCCTGTATATATTCATAGTGAAACCAGTGGCCCAATGGTTATTAACTCTTTGAAAAAATATGTTACTTATTTACAAATGGTAATTAAAGCACCAATGCTAGTTTTGGCATCAATTTCTGTGCCTAAAACACCATTGGGCCAGGCTAAAAACATTTGCATGTCATGGAGCGAGATCTATCCTGTATATATTTATAGTGAAATCAGTGGCCCAATGGTTATTAACCCTTTGAAAATATCTGTCTCTTATTCAAAAATGAGAATTATGTCACCTATGCCAGGGTTGGCATCAATTTATGTGCCAAAAACACCATTGGGCCAGGCTAAAAACAATTGCATGGCATGGAGGGGGATCTACCCTGTATATATTCATAGTGAAATCAGTGGCCCAATGGTTATTAACCCTTTGAAAATATCTGCTACTTATTCAAAACAGTAATATTTGTATTGGTGCCAACGTATGCCCTTTTTTCAAGTTTGTGTATTCAATTGTTGTATAAAGGGATTCCACCTCCGTGTAACTACATTATATGAATCATATTATTATATAAATAAATCCTATATTTTTATTTTAAAGTAAATTTAAAGCAGTCTGACAAAAAAATGAAGAAACCAACTTCCATGAATAAGAAACAGAATTTCAAGAATAAGAAACAGCTTGAATAAGAAACCAACTTCCTTGTCGTATACTGTACTGTATTTGGAAATTCCAAAAAGGCTATACTATATACCTATATCCATTCTATATGTACTTTAGCAAATCAGCAGTATGTAAATTAAGATCGTGTTCTATAGAATTAAAGAATATGGTTGTGGGTTCAGATATAAGACCATTATGTCCTAATTCCCTCCCTGACTCCAGGGAACCAACGAAAATGAAACCGAAGTTGCGAAAATGAAACCTAAGTTAGCAAACAAGAGTGCAATATAATTGCGTATACAGAACACATTACCTTTTCCACTCTGCCCACAAAGCATACGGGATTGCCTATGTGCTGGGCCAACATGCTGGTATTGATGCGAGTCCTCGGAACATCGTGAATATCTGCCATTTTTACTGTAGTGTAAAAGATCAGATATGTCACTGTTGAAAGCCACTGACACTGACTGGCGGGAAAACCTCCACAGCTTGTACAATCTACAATGCGCTTTACCAAACGTCACATAACCTCCCTGACGAATTGCACCGTGGCGCTAAAGATGACGTTCAGAGCGATGCTAGAAACCATAAACGCCATGATTGCATCTGGCAAACTTATTTATTTACCTCGTCATTTTAAAGTATTACATTTCTATAGTGTGAAGTTAAAAAATGCAAACCACATGCTTTATACGCCAAAATATTCATATTTTTATGAACACTTATTTTATATTTGTAACAAAAGCATTGTAGTTTCGTTTAGCATGCCATGGTAGCTATTTTAAACATTTGCATATGTGATGTGATACCGAGTGAATACTCTGTCAGTAGTAACGAACTGGAGTTTGTAGATTTTTTTTTTTTTTTTTAGTAAAGCGAGAACGCAGATGAATTCCCACGTATGCTACGAGCGTGGCCGCGAACTGTACAGCTAATCAATCACAAGGGGCGCGGTTTGGCATTACCTGCCTGAGGATTGGTGCTGTTGCGCAGTGTACGAACCTTATTGTCGATCGATAGTATTGGATCTGCGAGGTACTATTGATGTTCCGTGGTTAGAAGCACTGCGGCAACAGACACAGGGTATATAACGACTGTATAGCCTGAGTAATTTCATGTTCTCTTTGATGTTGTTATAATTTTTCTTCATAGTTAATATTAAAGTTATGTAATTATATTTCATCAGTTTTGTTTGCGGAAATACGTTGACAGTACTTATAGTAACTAGTATCGTGACAATATTATTCCATGTTCTTTTTAACCAAGGAGTGACGTCAGTGTGTAAAATTAAAATGCTTTATTTATTTACATCATATATTTATTTAAAGGGACATTAAACACTTTGAGATGGTAATATAAAATGATAAATAGTATATAAACAAAAAAGTCTGCAATATACTTGATTTATTTTGTCCCCTTTTTCCTGTAATTCCATTCTGAAATTGTGAGCTTCTCACTGTTCTATTCCACACTGCCATTGGCTGCACACTCTAGTAACCTATTTATAACTGTCTCTAATTGGCCACAGCAGAGAAGGTAACCTAAGTTACAACATGGCAGCTCCCATTGTTTTATAGACATTAAAACTTTACACTTATTTTGTCACTTTTTAAACAGCTCATGAAACTTTAAAAAATACATTTACATGTTATTCTCAGACTAATCTTTTTTTTTGAATACATCATTCTATCTAGCATTTGTTTAGTGTTTAATGTCCCTTTAAATAAATTATGTGTTGCTAAGCTTTATCTTTGTCGGGTTTTTTATGAATTTGTGAGTCTTTTAATGTCTAGCTAACCAATGCGTTGAAGTTCTGTAAGGAATTAATATTTGTAAAAAACGTATCTTCATATTATACATTGTAGTGTAACAGTTTTTACGGTACTGCAATAACAATCTTGCCTTTGAAAGGTTTTTATTCCTTTTTGACTGTATATATAATTGCAAAATATTTATGCCAGTAATGCCTTTCATCTTTCAGTTCTGCCACTGAATATTTAGTAATCAACTAGTAGTCATCATAGGGCTAGTTCAAGTGGGACAGTAAATTCAGAATTAAACTTTAAAGTTATTGTAAAGTTTAAGGAATTTAAGCCCTGTCTCTAAAAATACTCTTAAAAACAAGGGCACTTTATTTCATTAAACTTTACAAGCACATTTTTTTTTAATACTTACCTGTTCGTTACGGTAAATAGACCGCCAATCCTCCACCCGCATCTCCTGTATTTTGCATATCGACGAATCCGGCTTCCTCCAATCGTTGCATGTCCCACGAACTGGATGCCAATGGGGGCATGCAGCTATTGGGGAAAGCCGGATTCGTCATCGATCTGCAAAATACAGCAGGAGATGTGGACAGGAGGATCGGCGGTCTGTTTACCGTAACGAAAAGGTAAGTATTTTT
Source organism: Bombina bombina (assembly GCF_027579735.1). NCBI lineage: Eukaryota > Metazoa > Chordata > Amphibia > Anura > Bombinatoridae > Bombina > Bombina bombina. Next base: position 308,864,945 of record NC_069503.1, read on the forward strand.
TTTTTATTTTAAAAAAGCGTGTTGGTAAAGTTTAATGAATTAAAGTGCCTACTGTTTTTAAGAATATTTTTATAAACTGAGCTTTAATTCCTTAAATTTTACAATCACTTTAATTGTTTAGTTAAAGCATGTCATTTTAAACTACTGTACTTTATAATATACTTCTATTATATTTGCTTTGTTCTTTTGGTATCCTTTGTTGAAAAGTAGAGATATTCATTCCTGGTCACAAATGCATATTTTATTATAAAATTTTGTTTTTATTGTTTGAAGTTCACAGGACATATACAAAGTAAACATGTTGTTTCCACATAAATATAATAATACATTACAAAACATAATCATCCATGTCTCTTATTATATAATTAGCTTAGCAGTGTTTTAATTCTACTATTATACATAATATTAATTTTATTCATGTAGAACACAGACCTAATAGAAAAGAAACGAACCTCAACCTTTTCTAGTCATTGAATTCAGAAGGTACTAAGAAAAATAAACATTCTTATATATTTAAACTAAAGTTACTACCAAAAATTAACTTGGCGTTTCACTAACCTTACCTATACTATACCATATTCTGTAAACCAACCTTAATAGGGCAAAGGGGGGGGGGGGGGGGTTGGGACAAGTTGTTCAGGGGGAGTGTGGGAGGGGGAGAAAAAAAAAAAAAAAAGGGGGAAACAAGAGGGACACTATACAGCGGGGGGTTTCGATTGTAATTATATATTATTTCTATATCTCCTAATAAATTCTAGCCATTTGTGTTCAAATCTATCTTGATGATTGGTTCCCTGATTGAGGCTATCAATATGTTCTATTTGATATTGTGCATGAAGTAAGAAAGTTAAATTGTTAATTGTAGGTTCCCTAGTGGCTTTCCAGTTTTTTAGGATGAGATATCTGTCTCCTAGGATTACTGTATTAATAAAATCAATATTAGGGACATATTCCCCAAGATCTCTCAAATTAACCAAAAAAAAGATATGTTGTACCTCTATGTGTATCTGTAAATTCAGTAATCTATTCATCCAGAACTGTACTCGCTGCCAAAATTGCTGGATCTTGGGGCAGCTCCAGAACATGTGGACCAGGTCGGCACTGATGGAACTACATCGAGGGCACAGATTTGAGACATTCCCATACCATCTATTTAAAGTAGCCGGTGGTATATACATGCGATTCAAGATTTTAAACTGTGATTCTCGCCATGATGCGGAAAGAGTTGCATGTTCTACCGAAATTATACTCTGTTTTATTTTATGTGGGTCCATATTTTGAATATCCTTAGTCCACTTTTCAGATATCTCTAATATATTTATTTCCCCGGCCTCCGTTTGTACCATCCGATACAAGTAACTAATTGACCGTTTACCCGCTTTAAAAAGAGCGAGCCCCATTTTAATACCCGGGTGTACCCACTCCTTGGTACAGTTTTTAATGGTTTCATTATACCAGTGGCGGACTTGAAGATAGGCATAAAATTATGTGTTGTTAAGTTGGAATTGGTCTCTAAGCGCTGTGAATGTATACACCCGGGTAGTTTCTGGGTCCCTAAACTGAGATAGATATTTGAGTCCTAGTATAGCCCATTTATTAAACATTTGACTCTTGATACCTGGTGGGAAACAAGGGTTCCCAGAAATAGGGACTAAGTTCGAGATCAGCGGGTCATCATTCATACTGGTCTTCATACCCTGCCAGGCTTTAATGATATGAAACAGAGTGAATTTGTTTTTGACCATGCGTGGTAATTTCTTAGTCGGGCAGTGTAGTAGTGCCTGTAAGTCATATGGCAAGACTAGTTTTTGTTCTATTTCTAATGACGCCACATAGTTCCCCCCAGTAAGCCAGTCCATAGCTACCTTTGCCAGACATATTCTATTATAGCTACAGAAATTTGGTAACGCTAGACCCCCGTATTGTCTTTAATATGGAACCTGAGAAAGCATGTCATTTTAAACTACTGTACTTTACAATATACTTCTATTATATTTGCTTTGTTCTTTTGGTATCCTTTGTTGAAAAGTAGAGATATTCATTCCTGGTCACAAATGCATATTTTTGACGAATATATAGATATTTATTTTGTTTTTACAAAACAAATATCCAAATTAATGTATTAATTTAAAGAATAGCAAATATATACTAATGAAATTCATTAGTATATATTTGTTATCATTGAAGGGACACAAAACCCCAATTTTTTCTTTCATTCAGATAGAAGATATAATTTTTAACAACTTTCCAATTTACTTCTGTTATCTAATTTGCTTCGTTCTCTTGGTATTGTTGAAGAAAAAATTAGCATGACGACAGCTGATCCAAATTAAGAGGTTATAATTGTACAATTAAACAAAATTACAACAAAATGACAACAGTTCACTTTACAGTAATACAGAGTGTGGTGCGCAGCATCAGATAGGAACAGAGTTTCTTTTATAGCCCATGTGTTGTGTTTCTGAGAATCTTCACATGTAAGCACCTCGTGGTCTTTTCTTATCTTGTCCATACAAACATTGGGTGTTGTTCCTATAACTGAAAGACTTACTTTGCATACACAGCAGAAAATAGCTGAACTGACATGAAAAATGTAACTGTTTAAAAATGTCATGTCATTCTAACACATGAGAAATATATACAGAATTTAAAAAATATTTTTCCTTAACATTTCTCACCCTTTTGATAATTTTATTATCACATGTATTTATATATTACCTTGCATTTATTATCACGCCATTATTACTTTGTGTCGCTCATTTGACTAACTAACAGCCTTCCTACCTGGAAATGACCCCTTAAACAGACTGTATATAACTGAGTATACAGATAAGCTGCATAGACGGTGGGATGCTGAGCAGTGATGTGCAGTCACTAGAGGCAGGTGAGGCAGTGCTTCACCTCTCATATGGGCAAATATATATATTTTTTTATGGGCTTTAAAAAAATAAAATAAAAAAAATTGCAATTTTTTTCCCCAGCATTTTTCTTCTTCACAGATACATGTTGTGCAATGGAGAGGCACAAGCAGGTCTGCCCACCATTACACAACATGCTGCGCCATCTACTGGATGACAGTTGTTAAGATCATTGCATGGCCCATAAGTGCTTTATTTGAGGCAGTCCTATTTGGGCTGAACCAATCCAGTGAGAGGCATTAGTAAGTGGAACATAGGGTTGGGGCTGTTTGTTAAATCATATAAAACAAAACAAAAACGGAAAAAAACTACTTTCATTTATTTTGTTGCTGTGCTGTGAATCTGCCAGCTTTTGCTAAAGTGAAAAAGAGAGTTCTGTACTTCACCTCTAAGTGCAGTGGAATGTGCCACTGTCACTTCCTTAATACAGACAGAGGCAGAGCAGGAAGAGATTCAGTCACTAAGCAGTGTTTAAGACACATCTTTGAAGTAAGTTCTACAACCTTAGATTTCACTGAAAGGGATTCTGTTAGTGAAAATTATAATTTAATGAATGTGGTTTAGTGTTTTTTTACTCTTTTACAGCAGGGTCGTTTTTGTATTTTGTTTCCTCAACCTTTACACCCACTAACTTAACAGCTTGCCTTCACTTTCTGAACTCTCTGTAGCTCTGCTGTTTTATTACTTAAAAATGCAGTGGTCTCTCTCCCTCCCCCCTTGTGTGTGTGTGTGTCTCTCTCTCTATCTATATCTATCTATCTATCTATCTATCTATCTATCCATCTCTCTCCTTATGTGTTGTTCTCCCCATGGTCTCTCTTCCTCCCCCTCTGACTCTCTCATCCCTTATGTGTCTCTCTAACCCTCTGTGTTTGATTGTGTCTCTCTCTCTTTCTCTAACCCTCTGTGTGTGATTGTGTGTGTCTCTCTCTTTCTCTCTCTCTCTAACCATCTGTGTCTCTCTCTCTCTCTAACCCTCTGTGTGTTTCTCTCTCTCTCTCTTTCTCTCTCTCTCTCTAACCCTCTGTGTGTGTCTCTCTCTCTCTCTCTTTCTCTCTCTCTCTAACCCTCTGTGTGTGTCTCTCTCTCTCTTTCTCTCTAACCCTCTGTGTGTGTGTGTGTCTCTCTCTCTCTTTCTCTCTCTCTCTAACCCTCTGTATGTCTCTCTTTCTTTCTCTCTTTCTCTCTCTCTCTTTCTCTCTCTCTAACCCTCTGCGTCTCTCTCTCTCTGTCTGTCTTTCTCTTTCTTTCTCTCTCTAACCCTCTGTGTATGTGTTTCTGTCTACCTTTTTATTTATTTAATTAATTAATTGGTAGTGCCATCTGATGGTGTGGCTTTATTTAAAGGGGTGGGGTCAAGCACCCCACCATCTTTAAATTTCACCAGCCGCCACGGATCAAGACATTTTTATATTTACTGAATAATGAAAGAATCTGTAAGCATAATTTGCAGCATTAAAGTAAAAAGTATGTTTTAAACATATTTTAATGGGCATGGATTTCTAGATCTCATAATCAGTGCAAGCATTTTGTTATCTGGCAAGTGTTTCTGTTACAATCCTTTAGACTAAAATCAGATGTTTACTAAGTTGACCAGTTTTCCAAGACACCATTTAAAGGGACATGAAACCCATATGTTTTCTTTCATGATTTAGAAAGAACATGCAATTTAAATAACTTTCCAATTTACATCTAATATCTAATTGTCTTCATTCTTTTGATATCCTTTGTTGAAAATCATATCTAAATATGCTCAGTAGCTGCTGATTGGTGGCTGCACATAGATACCTCATGTGATTGGCTCACCCATGTGCATTGTTATTTCTTCAACAAAGGATATCTAAAGAATGAAGGCGTATCCAAGCCACTGCCTCACCAACCTCTGACGTCACTGCACGTCCCTGATGCTGAGCCTCCATTCCAGATCTGCCTACATAGTTATCATTTCCTCTAAGCATTCACACATCTTTATTGGTAACACGCAAACACAAAATATGCAATCTCTATCTAAACAGATAACAACAGCAGCCAGAACTGCATCCCTTCACAGGCCTAGGTCCAAATCCTGTAGTAGGCCCAAAGCTGATGAGGTGCAATTGTGGGACCCCCTCGCAGAGATGAGATCTTCCACCTGTCTCCTAAAATGACTGGAGGGTCTGCAGGGAAGGAAGGTAGCTGAACTAAGTTATCAGTCGGTCATCTCTGTGGCTGTTGTATCATCACCCTAAACAATAGGTATCTTCATCTTTTGCTGCAACGAGAAACACAAATCATTAACAATTTCCAAACAATTAGGCACGTTAGAATTACTCCTATCACTACCACTATGGGTTTTAAAAGATTTGTAAGCATATTTTTAAAACATGTTCCAATAGATCCCATCCTTCCTTAGCTATATCTCTAGATCTTTTTTGTAACTCTTTTACTTTATTCATGTGTAGAACTTGTAGTCTCATTAATAATCCCATCCATAATACTAGCATATTTGTTAATTCTATTTGCTAGCTCAATTCCCCAACCTGTCCAGGCAGGAAACCACATCCAGGCTTTATCTGCAGATGAGAATAATTCTCGCTTATACCTTGTTTAAGGACCATTGGAATAATCTTACCATCTTTCCCAGCCATAGTTGAAACCATCTCATATTGTTATATAACCGAGTTTGACAGCTCCATTCATCATTGTCTGTCTGTTCAAGACAGTCACACCTAGGGGCACACAAAGCTTTTAATGTTGAACAAAAACATAAACTATTAGAATTAGCAGTTACTGTATCACATGGTGCTTCCTCAGGTTCCATATTAAAGTGAATGTCAAGTCACGTTCACCACTCTTCCTCATCTTGTTAATTACCTAAAATAAACGTTAGTTTAATTCATAATTTTTTTTATAATTTAAGACTAAAACCATAATCTAAGGATTTATAAACCTACTTCGATTACTTTTTTCCTCCGCCCGCCATCTTGTCCCTCGTATCTAATTGGATTGACATTGCCCTTAACGAATTCTAGCTCATACCCCGTGGCGTCCAGCCCCTTTTTGCACACGTAACGCAATCAAACTGCGCATGCGTTCCCTAACAAATCGTCATTGACAATCCATGCTAGTTCACATGTAGCGCATGCACAAACAATTCCGAACACCTAACGCATGCGCAATGTCTATCTACCTGTCAACCGCAGTCCGCGATCCCCAATAAAGTGTTTAACCCCTAAACCGCCGCTCAAGGACCCCGCCGCTACCTAATAAAGTTATTAACCCCTAAACCGCTGCCATCTACCACGCCGCCATCTACCCCGCCGACATCTACCCCGCCGACATCTAACCCATCTACCCCGCCGACATCTAACCCATCTACCCAACCGACATCTACCGCGCCGCCATCTACCCCATCTACCCCCCCGACATCTACCCCATATACCCAACCGACATCTACCGCGCCGCCATCTACCCCATCTACCCCGCCGACATCTACCCCGCCGACATCTAACCCATCTACCCCGCCGACATCTAACCCATCTACCCTGCCGACATCTGCCCAGCCGCCATCTATTTTAAAAATATTAACCCCTAATTTAATCCCCCTACACCGCCGCCAGCTATACTAACTATATTAACCCTAATTATATTAGGTTTAATATAGTTATTATATATATATATTAAGTATAATAACCCTATCTAACTCTAACATCCCTAACTAAACTCTTATTAAAATAAATATAATATTAATATTATTAATGAAAATATTCCTATTTAAATCTAAATACTTACCTATAAAATAAACCCTACGATAGCTACAATGTAATTAATAAATTACATTGTATCGATTTTAGGGTTTATATTTATTTTACAGGCAACTTTGTATTTATTTTAACTAGGTACAATAGCTATTAAATAGTTAATAACTATTTAATCGCTACCTAGTTAAAATAATTACCAATGTACCTGTAAAATAAATCCTAACCTAAGTTACAAATACACCTACACTATCAATAAATTAAATAAACTACAAATATCTAAACTAAAATACAATAAATTAAACTAAACTAAATTACAAAAAAAAACAAACACTAAATTACAAAAAATAAAAAAAATATTACAAGATTTTTAAGCTAATTACACCTATTCTAAGCCCCCTAATAAAATAATAAAGCCCCCCAAAATAAAAAAATTTCCCTGCCCTATTCTAAATTAAAAAAGTTCAAAGCTCTTTTACCTTACCAGCCCTTAAAAGGGCTTTTTGCGGGGCATGCCCCAAAGAATTCAGCTCTTTTGCCTGTAAAGATAAACACAATACCACCCCCCAACATTACAACCCACCACCCACATACCCCTATTCTAAACCCACCCAAACCCCCTTAAATAAACCTAACACTACCCCCCTGAAGATCTCCCTACCTTATATTCACCCAGCCGGGCAGAACTCTTCATCCTATCCGGGCGATGTCTTCAATCAAGCTGCAGAGAGTCTTCTTCCATCCGGTGATGTCTTCAAGCAAAGCGGCATCTTCAATCTTCTTTCTTCGCTCCTCCTCCGCGGAGCATCCATCCGGCATGACGACTGAACGACGAATGAGGTACCTTTAAATGACGTCATCCAAGATGGCGTCCGTCGAATTCCGATTGGCTGATAGGATTCTATCAGCCAATCGGAATTAAGGTAGAAAAATCTGATTGGCTGATTGAATCAGCCAATCAGAATTTTCTACCTTAATTCCGATGCTCCGCGGAGGAGGAGCGAAGAAAGAAGATTGAAGATGCTGCTTTGCTTGAAGACATCACCGGATGGAAGAAGACTCTCTGCAGCTTGATTGAAGACATTGCCCGGATCGGATGAAGAGTTCTGCCCGGCTGGGTGAATACAAGGTAGGGAGATCTTCAGGGGGGTAGTGTTAGGTTTATTTAAGGGGGGTTTGGGTGGGTTTAGAATAGGGGTACAGTGTAGCTATCTTAGGGTTTTTTTTATAGGTAAGTATTTAGATTTGAATAGGAATATTTTCATTAATAATATTTATATTATATTTATTTTAATAAGAGTTTAGTTAGGAAAGTTAGAGTTAGATAGGGTTATTATACTTAGATAATATAATAACAATATTAACTATATTAACCCTAATATAATTAGGGTAAATATAGTTAATCTATATAATATAATAATTATATTAACCCTAATATAATTAGGGTTAATATAGTTAATATAGCTGGCGGCGGTGTAGGGGGATTAAATTAGGAGTTAATACATTTATTATAGGTAGGGCCGGTGTAGGGGGATTAGATTAGGGGGTAATACATTTATTATAGGTAGGGCCGGTGTAGGGGGATTTGGATTAGATGTAAAAGAGCAGTTTACTTTGTGACAAAGCCCCGCAAAAAGCCCTTTTAAGGGCTGGTAAAAGAGCTGAATTCTTTGGGGTAATGCCACGCAAAAAGCCCTTTTCAGGGCTATTTGTAGGGTTAGACTTGGGTTTAGTGGTAGGGATAGTTTAGTATTTTAGGGGTTAAATAATTTAATATAGGTGGAGGCGTGGTAGGGGGATTAGATTAGGGGTTAATTAATTTAATATAAGTGGCGGCGGGGTAGGGGGATTAAATTAGGGGTTAATAATTTTAAAATAGATGGCGGCGGGGTAGGAGCTCACATTAGGTGGGAGGTAAGGTAGATGGCGGCGGTGTAAGGGGCTCACTTTAGTGGGTAGGTAAGGTAGATGGCGGCGGTGTAAGGGGCTCAATTTAGGGGGTAGTTTAATATTGTTGGCGACGGTGTAGGGGATCACATTAGGGGGTAGTTAATGTAGATGGCAGCGGGGTCCGGGAGCGGCGGTTTAGGGGTTAAATACTTTATTAGGGATTGCGGCAGGGGATCGCGGTTGACAGGTAGATAGACATTGCGCATGCGTTAGGTGTTAGGTTTATTTTGTAGCTAGTTTAGGGAGTTACGAGGCTCCAATAGACAGCGTAAGGCTTACTACAAACGTGTAGGATAGAAAAGTTTACTGCGATCACTTGCAGATCACGTGCTGCTGACGAAATAGGAGAGGGCGCAGGCAGACATTTGCAAACAACACAGGAGCAAATCGCAAGTCATTTTACTTTACAACAATTTATAGGAGAAAATTGGGCAACATTGGTAAATAATAATTGTTTGAAACTTAATATGTATCACTCAGAAGCTATTTTGGGTTCACTGTCCCTTTAAGCCAAGAGAAAAAGGAAACAAAATGTTTCAGGGGTTTTTTTTTGTCTGCAGCTAATGTTGCAATGCAATTTTCAACTGCAGCACTAGATTATAAAACTTAAAAAAAAAATGCTTTGCTCTCTAGTTAATCAACACACTGCAATTAAGCTGGTGATTTTATTGTAACTACGTAATTTAAAATTTAAATTTATTTAAAAAATGAATGCAGAAAAAATTTCAACTAAAAAAAATGTAATCGCAGAATGTGAAGAAAGTTCTGCTTCTGGGCTCATTTAAAGTTCAGACTAAGGGGCCTATTTATCAAGCCGTCAACTTACTTGCATTCGACGGCACCAATACGCTCACCTAACATCGCTGCCGCTGACCTGAATACGCTCTCCTTATTTAACAAAAAAGCTGTCAAAAAGCCACGCACCAAGTACGGGGCTATGAGCAGTGGACTGTTGTTAACTAACAGTCATCAATCTCGCTGCCATTCGGCTTTTTCCTAGATTTATTTGTATACTGTCACTAAACACCACCACTATACTAAACTGTTTAACCCCTATCCCGCCGCTCCCGGACCCCGCCGCAACTAAATAAACTTATTAACCCCTAAACCGCCGCTCCCGGAGCCCACCACCACTCTAATAAACTTATAAATCCCTATTCCTCCGCTCCCGGAGCCCACCTCCACCTACATTATACTTATTAACCCCTAATCTGCTTCCACCTACATAAAGTTATTAACCCCTATCCTGCCGCTCCTGGAGCCCACCGCAACTGAATAAATGTATTAATCCCTAAACAGCCAGCCCCCCACATTGCCATAAACTAAATGAACCTATTAATCCATAAACCTAACAACCCGTTAACTTTATATTAAATATTAACTCATTCCTATCTTATAATAAATTTAAACTTACCTTTAAAATTAAATTAAACTATATTAAACTATTAATTAACCTACCCTAAATATTATAATAAAATTACATTAAACTATTTTAAATTACTAATTAATCTAACCTAACTATTATAATAAAATTATATTAAACTATATTAAATTAATAATTAACCTACCCTAACTGTTATAATAAAATTACATTAAACTATATTAAATTAATAATTAATCTAACCTAACTTTTATACTAAAATAACATAAAACTACAAATTCAAATAACTATATTATATATTTAAACACCTAGCCCTACTCAAATAATTTAATTCTACACTTAAAAATTACAAAGTTACAAAAAACTAACTAAGTTACAAAAAATAACAAACACTAAGTTACACAAAAAAAATAAACACTAAGTTACAAAAATAAAAAAGAAATGATCAATGCTTTAAACTAATTACACCTAATCTAAGGGCCCTATGAAAATAACCCCCCCCCCCCCCAAATAAACAAAACCCTAACCTACATTAAACTACAAATAACCCTTAAAAGGGCCTTTTGCTAGGCATTGCCCCAAAGAAATCAGCTCTTTTCCCTGTAAAAAAAATAATACAAACAACCCCCCCAATAGTAAAACCCACCACCCACACAACCAACCCCCCAAATAAAAAGCTATCTAAAAAAACCTAAGCTCCCCATTGCCCTGAAAAGGGCATTTGGATGGGCATTGCCCTTAAAAGGGCATTTAGCTCTTTTGCAGGCCCAAGTCCTAATCTAAAACTAAAACCCACCCAATAAACTCTTAAAAAAAATCCTAACACTAACCCCAGAAGATTTATTTACAGTTTTGAAGATCCGACATCCATCCACCAAGAAGCCGGGAGAAGTCCTCAACGAAGCCGGCCGAAGTCTTCATCCAAGCGGCCGAAGTCTTCATCCAAGCCCGCAGAAGTCTTCAGACGGCATCTTCTATCTTCATCCATCCGGCGCGGAGCGACTCCATCTTCAAGACATCTGACGCGGAGCATCCTCTTCCTTCCGACGACTACCGACGAATGAAGGTTCCTTTAAATGACGTCATCCAAGATGGCGTCCCTTAGATTCCGATTGGCTGATAGAATATCAGCCAATCACAATTAAGGTTGAAAAAATCCTATTGGCTGATTGGAATAGCAAATAGAATGTGAGCTCAATCCTATTGGCTGGTTGGATCAGCCAATAGGATGAAAGCTCAATCCTATTGGCTGATTGCAACAGCCAATAGGATTTTTTCAACCTTAATTCCGATTGGCTGATAGGGGGCTTTTTTATTTTCATAGGGCCCTTAGATTAGGTGTAATTAGTTTAAAGCGTTGATCATTTCTTTTTTCTTTTTTGTAACTTAGTGTTTATTTTTTTGTGTAACTTAGTGTTTGTTATTTTTTGTAACTTTGTTAGTTTCTTGTAAGTTTGTAATATTTTAGTGTTGAATTACATTATTTGACTAGGGTTAGGTGTTTAAATATATAATATAGTTATTTTAATTTGTAGTTTTATGTTATTTTAGTATAAAAGTTAGGTTAGATTAATTATTAATTTAATATAGTTTAATGGAATTTTATTAGAACAGTTAGGGTAGGTTAATTATTAATTTAATATAGTTTAATGGAATTTTATTATAATAGAATAGGTTAATTATTAGTTTAATTTAATTTAAAGGTAAGTTTTAATTTATTATAAGATAGGAATGAGTTAATATTTATTTAATATAAAGTTAACGGGTTGTTAGGTTTAGAGATTAATAGGTTAATTTAGTTTATGGCTATGTGGGGGGCTGGCGGCTTAGGGGTTAATACATTTATTCAGTTGCGGTGGGCTCCGGGAGCGGCAGGATAGGGGTTAATAACTTTATGTAGGTGGCTTCAGTATAGGGGGTGGCAGATTAGGGGTTAATAAGTATAATGTAGGTGGTGGTGGGCTCCGGGAGCGGCGGTTTTAGGGTTAATAAATTTATGTAGTTGCAGCGGGGTCTGGGAGCTTCGGGATAGGGGTTAATAACTTTTATTTAGGTGGTGGCGGTGTCAGGGGCGGCAGATTAGGGGTGTTTAGATGCCATAGGAATCAGTGGGATATCGGGCAGCAGCGAACATGAGCTTTCACTGCTTTCAGACTCCCATTGATTCCTATGGCATCCGCCGCCTCCAGGGAGGCGGATTGAAAAGCAGGTAAGCTGGGCCGGAATAGCTGCGAGCATACCTGGTAGTTATTTGATAACTAGCAAAAGTAGTCAGATAGTGCCGAATTTGCATTCGGAACATCTGTAGTGACGTAAGCATCGATCTGTGTCGGACTGAGACCGGCGGATCGTATGTTACGTCACAAAATTCTACTTTTGCTAGTCTGTAGGCTTTGATAACTAAGGCGAATCAAGCTCAAGCTCTCCACAATTACGCTGCGGAATTCCAGCGTATTTGCGGTTGACAGCTTGATAAATAGGCCACATTGTGCCATTGCATTGTCTTTTTATCATGCATTTGTTTGTAAATCTACTTTATTTACTGGTCCTTCATTATCTTGTTGTTGTATATGTTAATGTTTTAAGTGGATTTGACTGCAACAAATGTCTGTTTATATTGATTTACATTATTATATATGCTTTATACACTTTTTTTTTCTTTCAGCAGATTCTTTTTCTTGTGGAAACAATCCTCACATCTTGTTTGTATTCTTTTGCTTTACAGTTTGACCACTGAAAAAAAGTTCTACAATATGTTCAATTTCTTTCGGAAAAGCCAAGATGCAAAGAAAATCACAGTCCCTGAAATCGAAGATGGTGGTTTTGTTTTACTCGGTAAGAAACAAGTATGATTATTTTTTGTTGAAGTACACTTAAAGGGACTGCAATATTTTCCCCCTTAATGTGTTCTCAATGACTTGTTATACCAGATGCATATTATTAAATATATTGGAAATGATACCTTTTAGGTTTATTCCTGCAATTGAAATAACAGGTTTTGCTCATTGAACCCACCACCATAATGAAACTTTGTCACTCTCTATAAACGAAGCCAGTTCTTATATATTCAAACAAGATAAGGAGGTTTGCTCCTCCTGTAGGTTCATCCAATTTGAGAGCAATGAGTTTCAAATGCAAAAAATAAACCTTAAATGGACAGTGTACTGTATTTTTTTTCTTTTATAATATGTTCCCAATGATCTGGTACCTGTTAGAATGTATTCTTTCCCTTTATTTTGTCATTTGAAATAGTGGATATTACCTTTTATATTCCTGCCCTTTCTGAAAATTTCAGTAACTTAAAGGGGCAGTCTACTCCAGAATTTTTATTGTTTCAAAATATAGATAATCCCTTTATTACCAATTCCCCAGTTTTGCATAACAAACAGTTATATTTATATACTTTTTACCTCTGTGATTAAGTATCTAAGCCTCTGCAGACTGCCCCATTTTGTCAGTTCTTTTGACAGACTTGCATTTTAGCCAATCAGTGCTTACTCCTAGGTAACTAGGTGCAATGATGGTATGGTAGTTAAAGTAATGGTAAACTTGACATGTTTAAAAATCATGTCCGTAATCTAAGCAATATTTAGATGGACTTTAATTGATCACTTCATATGTTGTTGATGAGCTAACGGTTTGAACTGTTATCCAATAGGCGCTCTTGCTACAAAAAAGTGCCAAACGGCTAGAGCGTTAGCTCACCAAAAATTGTTTTGAAGTTGGCGGCCATAGCTTAGGGTATTAGAATGGCACGGCTAGATTAAAAAGTAAGTTATAACGCATCTTCTTTAGAAGTGATCAATTAAAGTCCATCTAAAATATTGCTTAGATTAAGGACCTGATTTTAAAACATGTCAAGTTTACCTTCACTTTACCATACCGTCATTAAGCATTAAGATTTTAGAAATAATTCCTTGCTTTTCTCAAATTAACCTACTCACAGTCTGTCCTGCTCTCTCAATTATTATTTTTTTTCCATTATGCAAAAGGCTAGTACAGCCGATGGCACGCTATAATGCTTGCTTCTACTGAAAATGACGACACGCTCTTGACCTGCATTTTACTAACCCTTAAGGTTTTAAGCAGTGGTGGGTCCTGTATTAAATTTGCATGTGATAACTATTTTACTTATTTTATCCTGCTAAATTCAAATGGAGCCTTTAAGTTTTGTGTTCATTTAACCTATTTGAAATAGCTGGTTTTGCTTGTTAAAAGGCGTCACCTATACTGAACATTTCAATACTGCAGTAATGGACGTAGAAAAGTTATGCAAAAAAGAAACATCAGTACTTGACGACCCAGTGTGAGCTGGGGGAAAGAAACTGCCAAGACTGTCTGAAAGTGTGTTCATGCAGCAGCTTTGAATACAGCAAATTAAGAGAGTACATTGTCTCTTTAAATAACTGTAGAATGAGAGAACCATAGACACCAAGGACGTTCAATGCAGGGCTATTCCTAGGGCTGGTGAACACATTTTATTTTAATTGATGCAAAATATATAATTCTATATAAACAAAGGTAAAATTAGTAATTGTTTAGCTCGATATGTGGTATTGCTTAAACGGACATGAAACCCAAAGATTTTTTTTTAATGATGTTCACGATTGATACAGACAGCATCAGCTGAGTTGCTTTGTTTTTAACTTTTTATGCTCATGTATGTCTAAAGTATGTATACTTTCTATGTCTAGAGGCTGGCCGGAGTCTTTTTTTCACGATTCATACAGACCATATTATAAACAACTTTCCAATTTACTTCTGTTATCTAATTTGCTTGGTTCTCTTGGTGAAAAGGAAACCTTGGAAGGCTCAGGAGCAGAAATGCATTACTGGGAGCTAGCTGTTGATTGGTGGCTGTACATAAATGCCTCTTATTATTGGTATCAGTTGGGATCAGTTAGCTCCCATAAGTGCGTTGCTACTCCTTCAGCAATGAATACCAAGAGAATTAAGCAAATTTGATAATTTAAGTAAATTGGAGAGTTGTTTAAAATCACATGCTCTAACTAACGAATTTAAAGAAAATTTTTGGGTTTTATGTCACTTTAAGCCTGTTTGTATTCCACAAACTTACCCAAAGACCCAGATCCAGGAAGAACAGTAATGACCAAGTTAAAGGGACATTAAAACCCACTTCTTTTCTTTCATGATTTAGAAAGAGCATGCCATTTCTCCAACATTGGTGTGTCCGGTCCACGGCGTCATCCTTACTTGTGGGAATATCTCTTCCCCAACAGGAAATGGCAAGGAGTCCCAGCAAAGCTGGCCATATAGTCCCTCCTAGGCTCCGCCCACCCCAGTCATTCTCTTTGCCGTTGCACAGGCAACATCTCCACGGAGATGGTTAAGAGTATGTGGTGTTTAGTTGTAGTTTTTTTATTCTATTATCAAGAGTTTGTTATTTTAAAATAGTGCTGGTATGTACTATTTACTCTGAAACAGAAAAAGATGAAGATTTCTGTTTGTGAGAGGAAGATGATTTTAGCAGACAGTAACTAAAATCGATTGCTGTTTCCACATAGGACTGTTGAGATGAAGTAACTTCAGTTGGGGGAAACAGTTAGCAGACTTTTCTGCCTAAGGTATGACTAGCCATATTTCTAACAAGACTGTGTAATGCTGGAAGGCTGTCATTTCCCCTCATGGGGACCGGTAAGCCATTTTCTTAGTCTCAAACAGAATAAAGGGCTTAATATGGGCTATAAAACTGGTAGACACTTTTATGGGCTAAATCGATTGCTTTATTTGGAAATTTTATACATGTTTATGCTGATAATTCACACTTATAAACTTGGGGAACGTTTTTTAACGCCAGGCACTATGTTAGACACCTTTTCCAGTCAGGAAGGGCCTTCCCAGTTGTAGGCTGAGCCTCATTTTCGCGCCATTACTGCGCAGTTGTTTTTGAGTGCAAGACATGCAGATGCATGTGTGAGGACCTGAAAGTAGTTGGAAAAGTTCCTAGAAGGCGTCATTTGGTATCGTATTCCCCTCTGGGCTTGGTAAAGTCACAGCAAAGGCTGTAGCTGGGACTGTATAGGGGTTAAATCTGTAACCGGCTCCGGTTTTGTTATTTTAAGGGTTAAAGCTCTGAAAATTGGTGTGCAATACTTTTAATGCTTTAAGACACTGTGGTGAAATTTTGGTAAATTTTGAACAATTCCTTCATATATTCTCACATATTCAGTAATAAAGTGTGCTCTGTTTAAAATTTAAAGAGACAGTAACGGTTTTGTTTTAAAACGGTTTTTGTGCTTTATTGACAAGTTTAAGCCTGTTTAACATGTCTGTGCCTTCAGATAAGCTATGTTCTATATGTATGAAAGCCTATGTGTCTCCCCCTTCAAAATTGTGTGATAATTGTGCCATAGCGTTCAAACAAAGTAAGGACAGTACTGCCACAGATAATGAAATTGCCCAAGATGATTCCTCAGATGAAGGGAGTAGACATGGTTCTACATCATCTCCTTCTGTGTCTACGCCAGTTTTGCCCACGCAGGAGGCCCCTAGTACTTCTAGCGCGCCAATGCTTATTACCATGCAACAATTGACGGCTGTAATGGATAACTCCATAGCAAATATTTTATCCAAAATGCCTGCATATCAGAGAAAGCGTGATTGCTCTGTTTTAAACACTGAAGAGCAGGAGGGCGCTGATGATAATTGTTCTGTCATACCCTCACACCAATCTGAAGGGGCCATGAGGGAGGTTTTGTCAGATGGGGAAATTTCAGATTCAGGAAAAATTTCTCAACAGGCTGAACCTGATGTTGTGACATTTAAATTTAAATTAGAACATCTCCGCGCACTGCTTAAGGAGGTGTTATCTACTCTGGATGATTGTGACAACTTGGTCATTCCAGAAAAATTATGCAAGATGGACAAGTTCCTAGAGGTTCCGGTGCACCCCGACGCTTTTCCTATACCCAAGCGGGTGGCGGACATAGTGAATAAGGAGTGGGAGAAGCCCGGCATACCTTTTGTTCCCCCTCCTATATTTAAGAAATTATTTCCTATGGTCGACCCCAGAAAGGACTTATGGCAGACAGTCCCTAAGGTCGAGGGGGCACTACAGCAGTGTGGTTCTGGTTCGAGGAACTAGAAAAGTCCCTCAGTAGAGAGACTCCATATGAGGAGGTTATGGACAGAGTTCACGCACTTAAGTTGGCTAACTCTTTTATTTTAGATGCCGCTTTGCAATTAGCTAGATTAGCGGCGAAAAATTCAGGGTTTGCAATTGTGGCGCGCAGAGCGCTTTGGCTAAAGTCTTGGTCAGCGGATGTATCATCCAAGACAAAATTGCTTAACATCCCCTTCAAGGGTAAAACTCTCTTTGGACCAGAATTGAAAGAGATTATCTCAGACATCACTGGGGGAAAGGGCCACGCCCTCCCACAAGATAGGCCTTTCAAGGCCAAGAATAAGTCTAATTTTCGTTCCTTTCGTAATTTCAGGAACGGACCGGCCTCTAATTCTGCATTCTCTAAGCAAGAGGGTAATGCCTCACAGTCCAAACCAGCCTGGAAACCGATGCAAGGCTGGAACAAGGGTAAGCAGACCAAGAAGCCTGCTACCGCTAACAAAACAGCATGAAGGAGTAGCCCCCGATCCAGGACCGGATCTAGTGGGGGGCAGAGTCTCTCTCTTTGCTCAGGCTTGGGCAAGAGATGTTCAGGATCCCTGGACGCTAGAAATAGTTTCTCAGGGTTATCTTCTGGAATTCAAGGAACTACCCCCAAGGGGAAGGTTCCACATGTCTCACTTATCCTCAAACCAAATAAAGAGACAGGCGTTCTTACATTGTGTAGAAGACCTGCTAAAGATGGGAGTGATACACCCAGTTCCAATGACGGAACAAGGAATGGGATTTTACTCAAATCTGTTCGTAGTTCCCAAAAAAGAGGGAACCTTCAGACCAATTCTGGATTTAAAGATCCTAAACAAATTTCTCAGGGTACCATCGTTCAAAATGGAAACCATTCGAACGATTCTACCCACTATCCAGGAAGGTCAATTTATGACTACCGTGGATCTAAAGGATGCGTACCTACATATTCCTATCCACAAAGAACATCATCAGTTCCTAAGGTTCGCCTTTCTGGACAAACATTACCAGTTTGTGGCCCTCCCATTCAGATTAGCCACTGCTCCAAGGATTTTCACAAAGGTACTCGGGTCCCTTCTAGCGGTTCTAAGACCGAGGGGCATTGCAGTAGTACCATACTTGGACGACATTCTAATACAAGCGTCGTCCCTTTCAAAAGCAAAGGCTCATACAGACATCGTTCTGGCCTTTCTCAGATCTCACGGATGGAAGGTGAACATAGAAAAAAGTTCTCTGTCTCCTTCAACAAGAGTTCCCTTCCTGGGAACAATAATAGATTCCTTAGAAATGAGGATCTTTCTGACAGATGTCAGAAAGTCAAAACTTCTAAGCGCTTGTCAAGTTCTTCATTCTGTTCCACGTCCTTCCATAGCTCAGTGCATGGAAGTAGTAGGGTTGATGGTTGCAGCAATGGACATAGTTCCTTTTGCACGAATTCATCTAAGACCATTACAACTGTGCATGCTGAAACAGTGGAATGGGGACTATACAGACTTGTCTCCAGTGATTCAAGTAGATCAGAAGGCCAGAGATTCACTCCGTTGGTGGATATCCCTGGACCACCTATCCCAGGGAATGAGCTTCCGCAGACCAGAGTGGGTCATTGTCACGACCGACGCCAGTCTAGTGGGCTGGGGTGCGGTCTGGGAATCCCTGAAAGCTCAGGGACTATGGTCTCGGGAAGAGTCTCTTCTCCCGATAAACATTCTGGAACTAAGAGCGATATTCAATGCTCTCAGGGCTTGGCCTCAGCTTGCAAAGGCCAGATTCATAAGATTCCAATCAGACAACATGACGAATGTTGCGTATATCAATCATCAGGGGGGAACAAGGAGTTCCCTGGCGATGAAAGAAGTAACCAAAATAATACAATGGGCGGAGAATCACTCCTGCCATCTATCTGCGATCCACATCCCAGGTGTGGAAAACTGGGAAGCGGATTATCTGAGTCGTCAGACATTCCATCCGGGGGAGTGGGAACTCCACCCGGAGATTTTTGCCCAGTTGACTCAATTATGGGGCATTCCAGACATGGATCTGATGGCGTCTCGTCAGAACTTCAAGGTTCCTTGCTACGGGTCCAGATCCAGGGATCCCAAGGCGACTCTAGTGGATGCACTAGTAGCGCCTTGGACCTTCAACCTAGCTTATGTGTTCCCACCGTTTCCTCTCATTCCCAGGCTGGTAGCCAGGATCAAACAGGAGAGGGTCTCGGTGATCTTGATAGCTCCTGCGTGGCCACGCAGGACTTGGTATGCAGACCTGGTCAATATGTCATTGGTTCCACCATGGAAGCTACCTTTGAGACAGGACCTTCTTGTTCAGGGTCCATTCGAACATCCAAATCTGGTCTCCCTCCAGCTGACGGCTTGGAGATTGAACGCTTGATTCTATCAAAGCGTGGGTTTTCAGATTCGGTGATTGATACTCTGGTTCAGGCCAGAAAACCGGTAACTAGAAAGATTTACCATAAAATATGGAAAAGATATATCTGCTGGTGTGAATCCAAGGGATTCCCTTGGAATAAGGTAAAAATTCCTAAGATTCTTTCCTTTCTGCAAGAAGGTTTGGATAAAGGATTATCTGCGAGTTCTCTAAAAGGACAGATTTCTGCTTTATCTGTCTTACTACACAAACGACTGGCAGCTATGCCAGATGTTCAAGCATTTGTTCAGGCTCTGGTTAGGATCAAGCCTGTTTACAGACCTTTGACTCCTCCCTGGAGTTTAAATCTAGTTCTTTCAGTTCTTCAAGGGGTTCCGTTTGAGCCTCTACATTCCATAGATATTAAGTTGTTATCTTGGAAAGTTTTGTTTTTGGTTGCTATTTCTTCTGCTAGAAGAGTTTCAGAGTTATCTGCTCTGCAGTGTTCTCCGCCCTATCTGTTGTTCCATGCAGATAAGGTGGTTTTGCGTACTAAGCCTGGTTTTCTTCCAAAGGTTGTTTCTAACAAAAATATTAACCAGGAGATAGTTGTACCTTCTTTGTTTCCGAATCCAGTTTCAAAGAAGGAACGTTTGTTACACAATTTGGACGTAGTCCGTGCTCTAAAATTCTATTTAGAAGCTACAAAAGATTTCAGACAAACATCTTCTCTGTTTGTCGTCTATTCTGGTAAAAGGAGAGGTCAAAAAGCGACTTCTACCTCTCTTTCCTTTTGGCTTAAAAGCATCATCCGATTGGCTTACGAGACTGCCGGACGGCAGCCTCCTGAAAGAATCACAGCTCACTCCACTAGGGCTGTGGCTTCCACATGGGCCTTCAAGAACGAGGCTTCTGTTGATCAGATATGTAAGGCAGTGACTTGGTCTTCACTGCACACTTTTGCCAAATTTTACAAATTTGATACTTTTGCTTCTTCGGAGGCTATTTTTGGGAGAAAGGTTTTGCAAGCTGTGGTGCCTTCCGTTTAGGTAACCTGATTTGCTCCCTCCCTTCATCCGTGTCCTAAAGCTTTGGTATTGGTTCCCACAAGTAAGGATGACGCCGTGGACCGGACACACCAATGTTGGAGAAAACAGAATTTATGCTTACCTGATAAATTACTTTCTCCAACGGTGTGTCCGTTCCACGGCCCGCCCTGGTTTTTTAATCAGGTCTGATGAATTATTTTCTCTAACTACAGTCACCATGGTACCATATGGTTTCTCCTATATTTTTCCTCCTGTCCGTCGGTCGAATGACTGGGGTGGGCGGAGCCTAGGAGGGACTATATGGCCAGCTTTGCTGGGACTCTTTGCCATTTCCTGTTGGGGAAGAGATATTCCCACAAGTAAGGATGACGCCGTGGACCGGACACACCGTTGGAGAAAGTAATTTATCAGGTAAGCATAAATTCTGTTTTTAAACAACTTTTTCAATTTACTTATACAGGTAGCCCTCAGTTTACGCCGGGGTTAGGTTCCAGAAGGAATGGTTGTAAATTGAAACTGTTGTAAATTGAAACCTAGTTTATAATGTAAGTCAATGGGAAGTGAGGGAGTTAGGTTCCAGGCCCCTCTCAAAATTGTCATAAGTAACACCTAATACATTATTTTTAAAGCTTTGAAATGAAGACTTTAAATGGTAAACAGCATTATAAACCTAAAAATATACTGTAGATATAATCACACAACAGACTGTATCATCAACAAACTGTTTAATGTAGAAAAATGTTTTTTTACTTGCATTTTTCTGCAGCTAAGGGAAGTGTGGCTGCTAGATCTTGTTCCTTTAAAAACGGCTCCATTGCTCAGGTCTGGTTATACACTGATTAGTCTGCCTGTGTTTAATCACACAACAGACTGTATCATCATCAAAAAGTTTAATGAACAAAAACGTTTTTTACTTGCCTTTTTCTGTAAACATTTCTCTGCATTGAGTCTGCAGCTAAGGGAAATGGCTGCTAGATCTTGTTCCTTTGAAAGCTGATCCATTGATCATGTCTGGCTTGCTTTTCTTTGCATGTGTTTGCTGCAACAGAAGCGGACAGCTCCACCTACTGGCTATTTTAATGTATGCATGTGCTAATGCTTTTAATAGCAGTCAATGGTTCTCAATAGCAAAAAAAAGGGCGTTATTCTGAAACGGCGCAAATTGAACCGTCGTAAACCGAGGGCCACCTGTATTATAATTTGCTTCATTCTCTTGATATCCTTTGATAAATAACCAGCCATTACAAGTGGTTAGTTA
The DNA here is from genome assembly GCF_027579735.1 of Bombina bombina. NCBI lineage: Eukaryota > Metazoa > Chordata > Amphibia > Anura > Bombinatoridae > Bombina > Bombina bombina. The sequence continues at coordinate 308,886,710 of NC_069503.1, forward strand.
TTGCCAACGTGAGTGCTCCGAAAATTAACCAATTAACCAGAGGTCATACCTGGTTAGTTTTCAAAATTCCCCCAAATAAAGCATATTGTAGGTTTATGTGTTAATATGTGTATATACACATATAAACACATAAATATATATGTATTACTTTTGCAAGGTTTAAAACATGTCAAGTTTACCTTCACTTTACCATACCGTCATTAAGCATTAAGATTTTAGAAATAATTCCTTGCTTTTCTCAAATTAACCTACTCACAGTCTGTCCTGCTCTCTCAATTATTATTTTTTTTCCATTATGCAACAGGGCAGTACAGCCGATGGCACGCTATAATGCTTGCTTCTACTGAAAATGACGATACGCTCTTGACCTGCATTTTACTAACCCTTAAGGTTTTAAGCAGTGGTGGGTCCTGTATTAAATTTGCATGTGATAACTATTTTACTTATTTTATCCTGCTAAATTCAAATGGAGCCTTTAAGTTTTGTGTTCGTTTAACCTATTTGAAATAGCTGGTTTTGCTTGTTAAAAGGCGTCACCTATACTGAACATTTCAATACTGCAGTAATGGACGTAGAAAAGTTATGCAAAAAAGAAACATCAGTACTTGACGACCCAGTGTGAGCTGGGGGAAAGAAACTGCCAAGACTGTCTGAAAGTGTGTTCCTGCAGCAGCTTTGAATACAGCAAATTAAGAGAGTACATTGTCTCTTTAAATAACTGTAGAATGAGAGAACCATAGACACCAAGGACGTTCAATGCAGGGCTATTCCTAGGGCTGGTGAACACATTTTATTTTAATTGATGCAAAATATATAATTCTATATAAACAAAGGTAAAATTAGTCATTGTTTAGCTCAATATGTGGTATTGCTTAAACGGACATGAAACCCAAAGATTTTTTTTTAATGATGTTCACGATTGATACAGACAGCATCAGCTGAGTTGCTTTGTTTTTAACTTTTTATGCTCATGTATGGCTAAAGTATGTATACTTTCTATGTCTAGAGGCTGGCCGGAGTCTTTTTTTCTTTTTTTCACGATTCATACAGACCATATTATAAACAACTTTCCAATTTACTTCTGTTATCTAATTTGCTTGGCTCTCTTGGTGAAAAGGAAACCTTGGAAGGCTCAGGAGCAGAAATGCATTACTGGGAGCTAGCTGTTGATTGGTGGCTGTACATAAATGCCTCTTATTATTAGTATCAGTTGGGATCAGTTAGCTCCCATAAGTGCGTTGCTACTCCTTCAGCAATGAATACCAAGAGAATTAAGCAAATTTGATAATTTAAGTAAATTGGAGAGTTGTTTAAAATCACATGCTCTAACTAACGAATTTAAAGATAATTTTTGTGTTTTATGTCACTTTAAGCCTGTTTGTATTCCACAAACTTACCCAAAGACCAGGAAGAACAGTAATGACCAAGTTAAAGGGACATAAAAACCCACTTCTTTTCTTTCATGATTTAGAAAGAGCATGCCATTTTAAACAACTTTTTCAATTTACTTATATTATAATTTGCTTCATTCTCTTGATATCCTTTGATAAATAACCAGCCATTACAAGTGGTTAGTTATTGCCAACGTGAGTGCTCCGAAAATTAACCAATTAACCAGAGGTCATACCTGGTTAGTTTTCAAAATTCCCCCAAATAAAGCATATTGTAGGTTTATGTGTTAATATGTGTATATACACATATAAACACATAAATATATATGTATTTCTTTTGCAAGATGTACCGAGTCCACGGATTCATCCTAACTTGTGGGATATTGTCCTTCCTGATAGGAAGTAGCAAAGAGAACACCACGGCAGAGCTGTCTATATAGCTCCCCCCTTAACTCCACCCCCCCAGTCATTCTCTTTGCTGGCTCTAAGCAGGAAGGGTAAAGAGAAGAGGTGTTAAACTGTTAGTTTTATTTTATCTTCAATCAAGTGTTTGTTATTTTTAAATGGTACCGGTGTTGTACTATTTACTCTAAGGCAGGACATAGATGAAGATTTATGCCTGGAGGATGATGATCTTAGCATTTGTAACTAAGGTCCACTGCTGTTCCCACATGAGCTGAGGAGTACAGGAAAACTTCAGTGTGAGGAACGATTTCTTGCTATACAGCAATGAGGTATGTTCAGTCATATTTTCTGCAGAGACTGTGTTAACTCAGAAAGGCTGACAGTGTCCCCATTAGGGGAAGGGTAAGCAGTAATCCTAGTGTTATCAGAGGTTTTTACTAGCTTGCATAAAGGGTTAATTTTTTGTGGGCACTCAGTTTGTTATGTGAATTTGGGACAAACGTTTTTGTGTCTGGGAGTAACTTTTTATGGGACATTTGCTTGAGGGTTCTTTGGGGTTGTTTATAACCCACATGGCTTTCAGGCAGGGTCTTCTTTGGTGGTTGTCACAGGATCACCTGTCCAGGGGAATGTGTTTCCGCAGGCCAGCGTGGGTTATTGTGAAGACGGACCCCAGTCTACTGGGCTGGGGTGCAGTCTGGAATTCCCTGAAAGCACAGTGTTTGTGGACTCAGGAGGAGGCCCTCCTACCGATAAATATACTGGAATTTAGAGCGATATTCAATGCTCTTCAGGCGTGGCCTCAGCTGGCTTCGGCCGGATTCATCAGGTTTCAGTCGGACAGCATCACGACTGTAGCTTATATCAATTATCAGGGGGGAACAAGGAGTTCCTTGGCGATGATAGAAGTTTCCAGGATAATCCGATGGGCAGAGACTCACTCTTGCCATCTTTCAGTGATCTATATCCCAGGGGTGGAGAACTGGGAGGCAGATTTTCTAAGTCGTCAGACTTTTCATCCGGGGGAGTGGGAGCTCCATCCGGAGGTGTTTGCTTAACTGGTTCAGCTATGGGGCACACCAGAATTGGATCTGATGGCGTCTCGTCAGAACGCCAAACTTCCTCGTTACGGATCCAGGTCAAGGGATCTTCAGGCAGTACTGATAGATGCTCTAGCAGTACCCTGGTCGTTCAACCTGGCTTATGTGTTTCCACCATTCCCTCTCCTTCCGCGTCTGATTGCCAGAATCAAACAGGAGAGAGCTTCGGTAATTTTGATAACGCCTGCGTGGCCACGCAGGACTTGGTATGCAGACCTGGTGGACATGTCATTTCTGCCACCATGGACTCTGCCACTGAGATGGGACCTTTTGATTCAAGGTCCATTCAAGCATCCAAATCTAATTTCTCTGCAACTGACTGCTTGGAGATTGAACGCTTGATTTTATCAAAGCGCGGTTTCTCTGAGTCGGTCATAGATACCTTGATTCAGGCTTGAAAGCCTGTCACCAGGAAGATCTATCATAAGATATGGCGTAAATATCTTTTTTGGTGTGAATCCAAAGGCTACTCATGGAGTAAGATCAGGATTCCTAGGATTTTGTCTTTTCTCCAAGAAGGATTGGAGAAAGGATTGTCCGCTA